>NW_012028352.1:280592-432671 GCF_000956235.1 Wasmannia auropunctata
TGTGGTGCCATAAGTCCAACTTATGTTTTATATTAATATATAAAAACTTATATATTTTTATTATATATGTTTATGTATTTATATACGTACATATATGTATACACTTATATATTTTTATTATATATGTTTATATATTTATATACGTACATATATGTATACACTTATATATTTTTATTATATATGTTTATATATTTATATACGTACATATATGTATACACTTATATATTTTTATTATATATGTTTATATATTTATATATGTACGTACATATATGTATACAGTTTTTCTTTTGAAACTAATATATATTTATATTCATTTATATGTGATATTTTCTTTATTTTCATCATTATTTTTATTTTCTTTTGAATTTTGTAACAGTTTCCCTTCCATTTTTTTGCGTAGGGAATTGTAGGGATTTTATATAACGTCGATAGGGATAAATGGAAATTTGGTTTTAACAACACTGTTTTTGACAACATTTGACGCGATGAAAGCGAAACTTTAGCTATATGCTTGCGCAGATGTATTAATTATAGATTGTTATCGCGCCGCCACACACGCTAGCAGAGAGAATTAATAATTATCAACGAAAAAGAGGAAGCTCCAAATGCCGACGGGAGACAGTCGCCGACGGGAGGCATGATTTCTCGAAAAGACTTTATTAATAAAATATTCTAGAACATTTTTGTTACATAATAATTAACGAACGATTGTCAGTGTTATTATTATGTTTTATCGTAAGAAATAAGTTGCTGCGCCTTATACGTAATTATACTATATAATCAATAAATATTAAATAATAAATTAAATTTGGAGTAATTTTAATGTTACATTATAATTAAATAATAGTTTAAATTTAATTACGCATCTGTGGAGATGCACAAAGGATCATAAATATTGTTAAAAGTACATATAGAGATGAGAGGTTAAGCAAAAGCCGGCTTTCGCAGCGTCAGAAACTTCGTTTAAATCGAATAATAAGTATCAGGAGCGCACAGTGAACAAGTAGGTGGCAGAGGTATTCGGGGCGGAGGCCGCCAGCGCGCCATGGAGGGGGAGCCTACTGCCCCCACCAACGCATATATGCTGCTTTTGCGCTGAGAGGCGGGGCTTACGCGCCGTATGAGAGTGGGAGTAGTCTTGGCTATGCTTTGGGATTCCGTACCTCTTCGTTCAACAGCTTTCCGCCTTACCGACAAGCCTCTGTCAATACGCGCGCTGGTTAGGATTCCGTGCCACCTCTTTGCTCAACATGTTTTTCGCGTATCGGCGAGAGTTTTTCAGCCTCTATATCGAGGCGCGCTGGCTAGGATTAGTAGGATTCCGTGCCACCTCTTTGCTCAACATGTTCTCCGCGTATCGGCGAGAGTTTTCGAGCTTCTGACGAGGCCCGCTGTCCAGGATTCCGTGCCTCTTTGCTCAGCAGTTTTTCACCTTACCAACAAACCTCTGTCAATACGCGCGCTGGTTAGGATTCCGTGCCACCTCTTCGCTCAACATGTTCTCCGTGTATCGGCGGGAGTTTTCGAGCTTCTGACGAGGCTCGCTGTCCAGGATTCCGTGCCACCTCTTCGTTCAACGTGTTCTCCGCGTATCGGCGGGAGTTTTCGAGCTTCTGACGAGGCCCGCTGTCCAGGATTCCGTGCCTCTTTGCTCAGCAGTTTTTCACCTTACTAACAAGTCTCTATCGATACGCGCGCTGGTTAGGATTCCGTGCCACCTCTTCGCTCAACGTGTTCTCCGCGTATCGGTGGGAGTTTTCGAGCCTCTGACGAGGCCCGCTGTTCAGGATTTCGTGCCTCTTTGCTCAGCAGTTTTTCACCTTACCAACAAGTCTCTGTCGATACGCGCGCTGGTTAGGATTCCGTGTCACCTCTTTGCTCAACATGTTCTCCGCGTATCGGCGGGAGTTTTCGAGCCTCTGACAAGACACGCTGGCTAGGCACGTGGACGTGGTTCGTGTCCGTGCATTTATATGTATTCTTCACCTACAATTTGTGATAAAACGAAACTTTAGCTACGCTTGCGCAGATGTATTAATTATAGATTGTTACCGCGCCGCGTGCACTGCATGCTAGTCATATCTCAAAATTTAGAGCTTAGAACAAAAAAAGTTTGTTACATCTACTTATATTAATTAGAATCCTTTATTTGAACGGCGCTCTTTATACAGATTGAAACAATTAATCCAAGAAGGAAATTAATAAATTGAGAACGCAGGATCGTAGACACGTGCTTACGAAATAAAAATAGAATATAATAAACTAAAAAATGTTTTTAAAAGAGAAAGATTTTTACAATTTGCAAACAAATTAGATTAATTGAAAATTAATCGCATGTATCTTCAGTTGTACAAGATTTTTTTTTTTTTTAAGAAAAATCTTAAATTTAAAAGAGAACTACAAGAATTTATAAATAAGAACGAATTAAAACCATATAGCAAAATTGATTGCAACATACAAATATAAATGCAAATGTGTTTTTATTGCTTTAGTCGAAAGGTGACATACAAACATATTTCTTCGATAACATCACTATGTGTATTTATTCCTTCAGTCGAAAGGTGACATATAAACGTATTTCTTCATCATCTTCTGTGCATGATACAATAAAATAATGCAATTTAGTTTAAAATAAAAATTAATGTTTGTCTATTTCACACGACGTTTGCGTTCCTCTTGAAACTTTTTCCACAACCTTTTTGTGCTCCAAATGCACTAAAACAAATTATTTAAATATTAAATTATCATTCAATTATTTAAATTAAATTATAAAACGTTCACGCAACAAAAGCTCACCTAATATTTCTATAATTTTTCGAAACTTTTCGCGTACTTTCGATGCTACTTCTTGATGCTGCTCTTCGAGTTTAGAGTCCGGATTATGTATAAAATAAAAATTAATGATTCCTATCGCTTCATTAAATCCATCGAATTGCACTGACATATTAAATTTGATTTCCTTCCACTCTATCGTTTTGTCGACATATTCAATATCATCTAGCTGTATTAATGAACGTAATATTGTTTCCAGCTCTGCTTCCAACATGATGAAATTATGTATATACTCCTGTACTTTATCCTCTATATTCTCCGAACTCGGCACATCTCGATTAGTACTGACAGGCATCTGTAATATAACAGTGTTATTAAATTATACACGTAATATATTGGGAGAGCTTATAATTAATGTACATACAAAAAAAACTTTTAAACGCTTGTAAAGAAGCCTCGGATGGAGACAATTCTTAATTAAGATTCTGATGGCTTCTGTTATAGGATTGGTATGATGCCTTTACAAAAAAAAAAAAAAAAACTTACTTTCAACGATTTCTTCCAACAAAACACACGTGACGGAACTTCTTTTTCCTCTTTATTTCTGCTCTCACGCGAGCAGCGAGAACAAGCCGGCCCAAAATCCTCGTGGCACGTGAAGGCGAACGTTCAAATATTTCGCTGCGTGGCACCGCACTTTACCGCAGTAGGTATGTAATTGGGGTGATCACTTTAGTCTTGCCCTGGTCCTTGTTCTCAACACGACTGACGGTTGTTCGACTATGACACGTCTTGTGCGGATCTTCTTGGAACCTACCTTCCGCCGATCAACCGACCGTTGAGGACAATAAAGGAATACAAAAAAAAAAAATAATCGAGTGTTTACAAACAAGCGTGGACGACACTGCGGGTCGGGCGAAGCTTGTCGCGCGCGCACAGTGGCGGCGACACGGATGACAAACGGCGGTGTCGGCAGTTAAGTTTTCTCTGATCAGCTACCCGCGACTTAACCTCGCGGCAGGCTGAGAGTGACAAGCAAATTTTTTTACGCGATTCAACGCGAAGCAGCGGCTTGCGACGCATCGCTCTTTAACTCCGTGTGCTCGCGTATCGATAACAGTTTTATTTATTTTTACACAAATGTAAATAATTTCGCGCTGTTACAGAGAGCGTAAAAAGTTTGAGTCCTCCCCGCGGTGTGAACGTATGATCGATTAGCCTGGAGGCTGGAGGACAGGGTGATTTTTATGTTGCAAGACCAGCATCGGCGGAACGTGTCGGGAAAAATGAGCGAGACCGCGCCGACGAATGACGTGCCTGAGAGCAACGGTGCGACGGAGCAGTCTGCTTACAACGGGGACGCGGAGGAGCATGCTGGTGAGTTTGTACGCACTTAGGATGACTTCGAGCGAGATAATTCAACTGACAGAACGATTTACAATTTCTAACGTAACATAATTCACTGTCCTTAATCTGATCGCTTTCTGTGTATTAAACAATAGGATTAGTTCTTTCCACGTTAAAATAACAGGTACTAAATTAGGCCTGGTCCTCAATTGTGTATCTTGAAAATTACAAAAGAGTGAGCAAATTCACTAAAATATTTTTAATTTTATTGGCCAACATCTAGTGAATTTGCTCATTTTTGTAATTTTCACCTCGTTTAAAGATACACAATTGACCCCTTGTTTTTTTACAGCTGAACTGGCTGCGCTAGTTCACGAGTTTATCTTTCCTTTTCCAGTGTAGAAAGAGAAAGATAAACTGTGAACTAGTGCAGCAGTTCAGCTATAAAGAACAGGCCTATTGATAAATTAATTCTAAAATTGTTGTCCTTTGCGTTTCATTAGCCAAATCTCCAGTGAGTACGGAGGAGAAGGCACCGGATTCGGTGTACGACAACAGTACAAAGAGAAACACCACGGCTACCGGCAACAGCAACAACACGCCGAACAGAACGAAGAAACGTAAGAAAGCCCCGAGAGACGCCACCGCACCGAGACAGCCCCTGAGCGGTTACTTCCTGTAATGATCGAGTATACCAGTACTTTAATAAACGCGTAAAACATTCCGTTTGTAACGAAATGTAAACGTGCGTGCAGGTTCTTAAACGATCGGAGAGAGAAGGTTCGAAGTCAGAATCCAAGCTTAACGTTCACGGAGATTACGAAGCTTCTGGCTGCGGAATGGAGTAAATTGCCAATCGATCAAAAGCAGGTTTGTATTGCTTTTCTACAGTGTTTTTCTTGTTCTTTCTGTAATATTAATGAGGCGATAAATACTTGCAGCATTATCTGGACGCGGCTGAGCAAGACAAAGAGCGTTACAATCGCGAGTTTAGCGATTATAAGCAAACTGAGGCGTACCGGCTGTTCAACGAAAAGCAATCTGAGAGACAAAATGAAAATAAGAAGGAGAGAAACGGCACGGACGTGAACGCTGAACAGAATGTACGATCATGTATTGCTAGTCTTAAAATTGCGGCTATCGCGACGCTAATAGAGGAACTCTCTTTTTGTTAGGACGTTCAACAGGATAAAGACAATGACTTCACAGGTTTCGATATTCCCATTTTTACGGAAGAATTCCTGGATCATAACAAAGGTAAAGAGGTTGCGGCAATTACGAGTAATCGATAAAATACAGAGTAATGTAGACATATTTTGAAAATAATGAAAATACATCTGCGCAGCCTGTGAGGCTGAATTGAGACAATTGCGGAAGGCTACGTCCGACTACGAAGCTCAGAACGCGGTTCTCCAGCGACACGTGGACAGTCTGTATGCCGCCGTGAATCGTTTGGAGTCCGAAACTAATCAACAACGAACGACCAATCAGGCTCTGCAGCGTCACTTGGATTCTCTTCGTTCCCAACTGGCGGGTTGCTTCGCCACCGTATCACTTCCAGGCGAGTCTCTCCCCGTAGAAGATTCTCTCGCCGAGATCTCGGGAGTCAGCTCGGGACCTTATTCGTGTAAATTTTCTTTTTACAGGCACACACGACGGTGCCACGTTACAAAATATCGACAGTTATTTCGAGAGATTGGAGTCCCTGTTGAGCGGCAACGCCGAGCAGAGTCTACGTAACGCCGTACGTAGTGCCGTGTCCCGTCTCGAGTTAATTGGATGACGATCGCCTCCGGGCAATACTACCAGTGCGTCGTTGAAACACCACCGTTCGAGGCATTCACATCGAAAGTAGTGGAGAACATTTAGGTATTGTTTTTAAGCGGTTCATAAATTCCACCTACTTTATAGCCTCACACGTTGAGACCGATGATTGCCAGTTATATTTAAGTGAATTTACGTGTGTGTCACATCTAATTATTATTTGTAATCTTTATAGTATACGTGACAATAATTTACATTTTATATTTCATTTGTATACTTAATTCGAACGAAATTTCGTTTTGAATATAACAATAATTTCAATTCTCCTACTACGTATTTTAACTTGATATAAACTTAAACCAATTTAAAAAATACAAGAAATTGTATTGCAGTGTATTACATTACAATAAAATTTATTAAAGATACGTATTATATCCTCATATTATTTCATTCTTTTTAATATTTGAAACAATTGGAACGAGATCGCGATTATAATTGAATGTATATTGATTCGGCGCGCTATAAAATGCTGTTTGAAGAGTGTAACCTTTCACGTATCGACTAGAAACTTTGAGTGTTTAAATAATTTTTATAATAAGATTTGTTATTTATTTCATCATATTTTACTATTTATATTTCTTACATTGAAATAATTACATTCATATTCTTAATTAATGATCAAATTTTTAACTAATCTGACTCTAAAGAATCTAAACTTATTATTTAAAATATTTAAATTAATAACAATTTGATAAGCGCTAATTATAAAATTTTTGTGATCCTGTCACGAATTATTGTCCATATTTAGCATACGTTTTTTCAGTTGATTCCACATGAATCTGAAATTGTAATTTTTAATCTACATCGTATATTCTACATAGGCATAAGAATTATTTCTAATTTAGGCTAATGATTATTCTTACCTCAAGGATGCCGCATTGGGTCGGCGATATTGTTCGGCGGAAAGTACGAGGGCTTCAATTTGCGGAATTAAATTGACCATGATACTTTTTTTTATCGATAAAACGGATTGCATAAGTTCAAATGTAAATTGCGTGTTTGTCACCAAATATTTTTGCACTGCAGTGGCAATAGCAGTTCGAAATTTTTCCCTAAAAATCCGAGGATTTTAAATTATTTACACATATTTGAATTTTAGATATATCTCGATATTTTTTTTTATTTACCTGATAAATTTATCTTCCTCATAGTAAGGACTTTTAATTACGTCATTGATAAAGTCGATTGTATGCAACTTATGTGGATGATGGTCATGAACCCTCATGTAGCATCCGAAGATGTTCGGAGAACAAATTTGGATGATGTGTTCCGTAATATATTTTGGATAATTCCTTTCTTCTTTAAGCAATGTTTTTATAAGCCAAGTTATCTGTGTGAATGTGTGTAATAAATATATTTGCAATCACACGCTTCTGTGATATTGAATGAATAATTACGAACTGCGTACCAGGTTGGAATGTTTGTGCATGACATTGTCGGACGATATATTGTAAAAGTTTGACATCAGCGTTTCGAAAATTGTACGCAGAAACTCGCTCTTTACTTTCTTAAAGCACTTTAGCAACGCATCGGAAACCTTAAAGCTGCAACCGCTGTTGACTTCAGTGATCAAAATCGGCAAGTATTGATCGAAGATGTCTCTGATCATCGCTTGCAACAATATGTCGCCTTTGACGTTCAATTTCTCAAAGCCGAGTATCACCATTGAGAATATCCTCTTTCCCAAATGCTTTATGTACGACTGCGTCGAGTTCTCGGGTACCAGTATAATCTTGTTGATGAGCGTTCTTAACATGTCGTTCGGTTGATTCTGTAAAAAAAAGGCAATCCCCTTAGAATATAAAAATTTCAGCAGCGATCATTAAGTCACACGTACCTTAGTATATAACGTCGGAGAAATGCAGAGAATCAGTGTACCAAGGCATCTGTAAATCCAGAATGCAAGCTCCGAATCTTTCGTTTCCTCCGTTATAGGTAACATGGCCCACTTCTCTAAATTCTTGAAATACATCTTGCATCTCGCGTTGTATTGAAGTTTTTCCTGCTCGGACTGTGTGAAATTTTTCAATTGTATTAATTTATTTCCGGATCGGAGCAGAATCGAAAGCACGCATAAATTCACAAAATTAATACCTCTAAAGTGTTCTGCTTCTTCATGAACGATATTATGAATGTCAAAATAGATTCGTTACTGTTCTTAAATTCGTACACATCATCACCCGACACGAATATTTCTTTGATCTCACTGAGATTGATAACGTAATTCTGTAGAATCCTTATGTCTTCCTTGTTTATATCGTGACCAACGATGGAACATTTTATCCAAGCCTAGAACATATATTTTATGAATTCTCTGGTGATCGCGTCGCAACATGTAATAACGTAGCAAATCAGTATGTACGAACTTGGATAAGAATAGTATCGAAATTTGAAATTTCCTTTTTCAAGCTTTGGACAGCTTGCTCCTTCTCAAGAATCGATGTTAGATAATACTGGGTAATTCTAAAGAAAAAAAGACGAGATTGTTATATTATTTTCAATAGATACTGATTTCTCAGAGATAACAAAAAAATTGTAAAAGATATAAGATAAAAAAAAACATTTTTACCTTATATCTTTTACAAATATCGACGCCGCAAAGTGCTGAAATAAAGACACAGCCGAGTGTTTGTACTTCTTAGCAGTGGCTGGTTCTCTAACTGCTTCTAAAGTAAATATGACAGCCAGCTTAGAAATAATTTTATAATTGTCACCGGTGAGTACGGGATCGAAGACGAGTTGGCGAACTCTGGATGCGACGAAACACCATAGTGCGTCTAACATTTTTCTGACACCATCTGCAAGCAAATTTTTAGCAAAAATGTTCATCACGCAAGCTTGAACATATATCATCTAAGATTACCATATTAATATGTATCTGAAATAGAGACAAAAACATACCGACCCGAATTGTTACAAGAAACTTGCAAGACGATACATTTTTCGAAAACATTCGCGAGCATCTCCAATAAAGATGTGATTCTGTTCTTCGGGCACTCCAAAAGATAACGATCGATCCAACCACCGATGAAATTGAACTCGCCTAGATCCATTTTCTCGTTGCCAGACAAAATCGTGTTCAATACATCAACAAAATTGGTCATCATGAAACGAGATGTTTCGTCTTTGCGACAACTTATTAAATTAATCTGTAAAAAAATTACAATATACACAAAAATGTACATTATTTATATTTACATAATTTATATGAAAAAATGGATCATTACTGTTTCCGTAAAATGTCCAGCTATGGAACCAAGAGGTAGTCTTCTTTCATTAAACAGCAAGAGACACGCTAGCTTTCCCTTCCAGATCAGATTGCATTTTTTATTATATTCATTATTCAGTTCATGTGTAGATGGCAGGAAATCCAACATTGCTGTACACTACAAAAACATATATATATTAAAATATATCGTTAATATGTGAAGGTAATCAAACAATCGTATATTTTAACTTACAACGTTCGCAATATCTGCGGTGATGGCTAAAGTGATAAATAAAGATATGAAGTTGTAGAGGCCATTCTCCGAGAACTCCGCGACTTTATTCTTTGAAAATTTCGAATATACACGCCCCTTAATCTGATTCCAATATTTCGGGTCGGACGTGCCGTATTTTTTCATAAGAGTCCCTGAAAGATTGATCTTTTTATGATACAGTCAACGCTCGGAAAATTTTCATCAAACTCACCTATTAAATGCAAGAACATGCCATAGCTGGACTCCTTGGAATGTTCAAACTTGCCGTAGATTCTGTCATTAATTTGCTTCAGAATATCCTTAGCCGTCTTCCTACAAAAGAGTATTCTTTATTTATTTGCGACTAAAATTTTAATTTGTTATAATTATAATTTATATGCAAGCCGCATACTTTTCAACGGATAGGGCCCAAGGTCCAGAGGTCTGTAATAGGAACGGTTGGTCTAATCTTTTGTGAAAACAGTCCCAAAGAAAAGATATAATTTGCACTCGCGGTTGCCACCAATTAATAATAAGATCGTGTATTAACGGTATTATGATTTTAAGCTCCACATCAAGCTCATCCCTGTCACCGTCTTTTCCACCTTTACACACGTACGCCTTTAAAACTTTTTCAACTTGTTCGCAATTAGATCTAATCTGTAAAGGAATATACATCTGTTACATGATCTGTGAAGTTCAATTTAATTTGTATCACATGTTCATATCATATGTTACCCTTGGAGAATTAGATTGCAGATACACGCCGTCGTTACTGTATCCGTACAACAGAGACAGATGATATATTATCCAGATGCAAAACAATTCGGGATTTTTGCAATCTGGCAGAGAGGAGTCCACGCTTCTGTGCCAGAATAATACTTGAGACTGATCTTTACGTAGCACTCTATCGATACAACTGTTTACAAGGTCCCAAAACATCTGAAATTTCATTGACGATAAGAATACGTATCTGCGAAATTATTGTTAATTTAATATTTTACCTTAGTTTTCCTCCTTTCTCCCAAACTGTCGACAAATATTTGAAACATGAGCCACAACTCTCGCGTGCACGTGCAGCAGTATGGCGTTTTCTGCGCGAGGTCCACAGTCCAGTTTAAGGCTAACTGTGAACGGAAAATAACAGAAATATAAAATAACACGTTTATATTATCACAGGATGAAATTAAAAAAAAAATGCTTCAATTTTCATTACCCTCTCAAATATTTTCAGGGCAGAATATAGGAGATCGTTGATGACCATTTCAGCAGTATTTTCAAACTCCTCCGATTGCGTGTGATACTGATACCATGTAGTTCTCGAATGTATCAGTGTGACGAAAAACCATCTTAACTCTATATGCAGATGATACAAATGAAACTCTGGCTGGTTACACTGAAAGAAAAATAATTGTGTTAAATTTTCTGCTCCCGGCCAAAAGAATAAGTTTCTTCGATTACCTTGTTGCCTATGTTAGAAGCAGCGTAATGCAGAGTCGAATCTGGGATGCTGCGTAACGTACTGAGAAAGTACTTGATGCAGTCAAACAGAGTATCCACATCTTTGCCGATTTCAGGTGTTACTGTCTCTAATGCACTAAGATCCCACTTTATACTGCAATGGTCAGAAATATGAGAGTCATTTGTCGCAAAATCAAAATATCACAGATATAAGGAGACGTTCCATTTACCTGTTCACGTATGTACGGAAATATACGATAAATTCACAAACCATCCTCCTTAGAGAAAAGTAATTCATATTATCGTTACACGGTCCAGATATCGTGACCGGCCTCGCCTGTCTGTTTAGTATCTTCAGTTGCATTCTGTCACAGAAAAAGAACAAATATCTTTTACAATGGTAAGATTACAGTTCACCCAGTAGCTTGACAACAATATGAAGAGAGATTTATTTATCGAGAGAAGCTCGCTCTTACTCCATGCAACTGATGAGATGTTTTAGATCCAGCACGGCCACCGCTCCGGGCATGACGCGGTCGAAGAGCCTGACTTCCACATGGGCGAACGGACAGTCGGTTTGGGAAAAAAGTGCATTGTCCACCTCCGTGCGATAAAACAGCCCGCTCCTGCTCAGCTGCCAATCGTTGACGTTCACCCTGCCGCTGCAGTCGAAGGTAGCATCGAGATCCATTTGTAAAACCTCGTGCTAGAACATATTCGCCAGTATTACAAAACTAAAGTGGCACTGTGTTATACATCAGAGCGATACGTATATATTAGAATTTAAAGAGACGTTATAACAATACATTACAATAAATAATAAGCTTCTCGCGTACTTCTCTTTGCACTTGCGATAATAACAATTGTGAAATTGACGTCTCAATCGCGTCGCTGATTGTGAGACAGAAACTGCATTTAAGCGATCCTGACAATGACTCCGGATTCCAAAATACTGGGATGGAACGTCTCCATGCTTCCTCTAGCAGACGACTTTCGTGCGTTTTGGCGGCATCTCCAGTGGCGCTGGTCACGTGAACCGCGGAATTAGTTGTGGGACGAAACGCGATTGAATTTGACCGACGAAAATCTGCGATAGAGAGAATTACATCCCTGTTACCGAAACGTAATCATCCGTCTTAATTATCTCCTTCGAGCTGAACTATTACATGCCTCTCGTCTGTCTAGTATTTATCACAATTATTTTCTGTCAAGCAAAACTATTACATTTACAATTATATTTATTCAAAAGTACTGAACTAACCACAATTGCGGTTTTCAGGTGTATAAACACAATGAAACGCGGCAATTGTGCGTTTTCCTTATCTCCGATTTTCCCACCTTCCTCTTCCTCGTCTGTACTTTCATACACAATTCCTTTGTATTCCGGTCTCCCCTCACAAAATTATCTGCTTCATCTTTTCGCTTCGCGTCGAGGGAAACAGCTGCTCCCTTTCTCCGCGCGCCGCGGCCGCGCGGTCTCCCGGCCAGAGGTCGTGGCCGACGCCGTTGTTTACAAGCTCGCGCACAACAACTGTCGAAGATGGCGGCGAGAGCGAAGAGCGCGTCAGACGGAGCGGCCACGTGCGCGTGAATATACACAACGGTGGGACGCGGCGAACCCGGCGGCCGACCCGGCGGTGCGTCGCACGCTGTTCGCACGCGCCGTCCGTGAAGCGAGACGCGAACCGGACGCGTGTCACGCGCGCCCGGACCCGACCGGACATCGCGCGGATCGCGCCGCCCAGTCGGCAGCGGCAGCGGCGGCAGCGGCGGCGGCCGCCGAGAGAACGGATATCTCGCGCCCGCGGACCCGGATGACTCATCCGCTCGCGATCGCGGCTGCGAACGATGCTCCCATGAAGAGGAACGACGACCACGCGGACGCGGAGACCGCTTGGGCCGCGCTGGCCAGCATGAACACCTTCAAGGATCTTCACGACGAGGTACGAGATCGCGTGTGTGTCCTCTCCCTCGGGCTCATCCCTGAGCTATCGCGTTTATCTAGGAGGCGTAGGTTAGCTCGCTCGCCGTTTGTATTTTTGTATTTTGATCCGACGTGAACGTACCACCCCTCGTACCACTCCTACGTCTCCGCGGCTTCCTTCTCCCTGGGAAAGCTTATGCACGTTGTCCATTGCGCGTTTACTTTTTTTTCTTTTTTTAATCAAGTTTCTTTGTTCTGGAGGACACGTGAAGGCTCGCAGGATGACTTGCTCGTATTTTGATTTTGTATATTTTTTTTGTTGCAATCGACAAGTGAATTTCAATGAAATTTTAATTATATTTGCGTCGTTTGATATTTCACGAGGATCTGTTCTGTAATTTAGATGAGAGAAAGGAAAATGAACTTGTAATTGTTTATTTTTCACAGCCTCCTTTGTTGCAAGCCATATTTCATGGAAATGTGGAGGCAGTTCGTACGTTGCTATCGCAAAAAGAGGATGTCAATTGGCAAGACAAGGAGCAACGTTCCCTTTTACACGCGGCAGCATACAGGTTAATATCTTGATTAATAAAAATGTTGAAAATTTGCCAAAAGTCTTTATTAATCTTTACTAATTTTTTATTAATTTGCCAAAAGTCGTTTTGATTATCGTCTGTAACGTCTCTATGATGTGGTGTTTTAGGGGAGATACCGCTATTGTAGAACTTCTCTTGTTAAACGGTGCGGCGGTCAACAACAAAGACAAGAAATGGTTGACTCCCTTGCACCGAGCCTGCTGCTCGGGCAATTACAACGTGGTGGACATTCTGTTGAGGTACAAAGCGGACGTAAACGCCCGAGACCGCAATTGGCAGACGCCTCTTCATGTAGCGGCGGCAAATAACGCTGTTCAGTGCGTGGAACTATTAATGCCGCACTTGTTAAACATCAACGTCACAGACAGGTTTGCGCATACTATTGGTTGTATCATTATTACTGCAGCAATCTCACGATGATTAATCCAACGGAAAATCACAGATTTATAAAAAATTATTGACGATACATTATAATGTATTATTAATATATTATTGAATGCATAGATTAACGCGTTAAATAATTTTCCACAGATGCGGGAAAACGTGTCTTCATCACGCGGCGTTCAACGGACATCTTGAAATGTGCGAATACCTGATGCAGTTCGGTTGCGTGATAAACGCCTCCGACAAGAAGGACCGCAGGGCTTTGCATTTCGCGGCGTACAAGGGCCACAACGAGATCGTGAAAGCGCTAATAGCGAAAGGCGCCGACGTGGATGTTAAAGTACGTAAATTCGTTGCGAAACATTTTCGGTTAGAACTCTTGGGTGTATTTCCAGGTGTAATTCCCATACGTAAATACCGTGTGTATTTCTGTTTTGTGTTAAGGATCGAGATTTGTATACTCCGTTACACGCAGCGGCCGCTTCCGGTAATGCGGAGTGCGTGCAGATTTTGATCCAAGCCGGCGGCGACATCGAGGCGAAGAACGTGTACGGAAATACGCCGCTGCATATCGCGTGCTTGAACGGATGTCCCCTCGTGATCAAGGAGCTTATAGCCAATCACGTTAATTTGGGTGAGTCATTGTTCAGAGATTCTAAATATTAAATATATTAAATATTAAAATTTAGATCAATTAAATATTTAGATATATTAAATATTTACAAATTAAATATTTAGAATATTTAGAATATTTAAACGAGTCCCACGACATTCGAATAAACGATTGTACTTCGTCGTTCGCAACAGAGGCCGTGAATTATCGGGGGCAGACCGCGTTGCACGTCGCCGCCGCCAGCGTGCACGGTGTTCACTGTTTCAAGATGCTGATATACAACGGGTTGAAGGTCAACGTGCAGTCGGAGGACGGCCGTACGCCGTTGCACATGACCGCGATCCACGGGAGATTCACGAGATCCAAAACGTTGCTGGACGCGGGAGCCTTTCCGGACGCGAGAGACAAGAATGGAAATACGGCATTGCACATTGCCGCCTGGTGAGTCGCTCGTTTTTGCAGCGCTTCGCGCGTTTGAATGAGAGACGGTGAGAGTATAAACTCTGTAATTACAGGTTTGGCTTCGAGTGCCTGACGACATCCCTATTGGAGAGCGCAGCGTCTCCAGCTACGCGCAACGCACAGCAACGTACACCTTTGCATCTCAGCTGCCTAGCGGGGCACATAGAAGTGAGCCACATATTTTTTTCGGTACTCTATACTCTTATTCAATTTATATTACAATTTAATGAATGTCGATTTGTTTCTGTCGTACCGCAGGTTTGTAGAAAATTATTGCAACTCGACAGCAGGCGGATCGACGCGCGAGATATCGGTGGTAGGACGGCCTTACATCTGGCAGCATTTAAGGTGGTGCATCATTCAATTCTATGATATTAATTTTTTTTTAATTTAATAATTTTAATAAGTACATGCCAGTCGTCATGTTAAAGAATACACTGGGTTTATTCTAAACAGGGTTCCGTGGATTGCTTGGATCTGCTGCTGTCCAGCGGTGCGAATTTCAAACTTGTCGACAACGACAATCGATTGGCCCTTCATCATGCCGCGTGCCAAGGGCACTACCCTTGCGTCTTCACTCTGGTCGGATTCGGTAGCGACTCGAACGCTCAGGACGTGAATGGCGCGACGCCGTTACATCTGGCCGCAGCGGCGTCGAATTCTAACGCTCAGTCAGTATTACTACTTTTCTCTCTCTCTGGCGAATTAATTTTCGCGAAATTTAGCTTCTGTCTACATGACAATTTTTGAGTAGACATGACTGTAGACATGACATTTTAATTTCGCGCAGGTCTTTCAAGTGCGTGCAGTACCTGCTGCAGCACCGGGCGGATCCGCGTTTACGCGACAAACGCGGCTTCACTGCGATCCACTACGCGGTGGCGGGCGGCAATAAAGCGGCATTGGAGGCGCTTCTGAACGCGTTGTCTGACGCGCCTTCGAATCCGTCCGCTTCGCTCAGCTCCTCGTCGATCGGGCAGGAGCTGTCCGTGCCGGCGCTCACTCCGATACACCTCGCGGTACGTAAACCGCAAATTTTTTCGGTAAATTCGAAGACGTGTACATTTCTAACTTGCAAAATGCATGTGTTCCATCAGGCGTATCACGGTCACGATGAGATCTTGCAGCTGCTCCTTCCCCTGTTCCCTAATACGAATATCAAGGAGGACAGCGGAAAGACGCCACTAGATTTGGCCGCCTACAAGGGGCACAAGCAATGTATCTTGCTCCTGCTGCGATTCGACGCTTCCGTGGCGGTCCAGGTGAGAAGAATCTGGATTCCCCGCTTTAAGTAAGCGTACGTTTACACGCGCAGCAATCGCTTAATCGTGTGCTTCCAGGACTCTGTCACGAAGCGCACACCCGTGCACTGCGCCGCCGCGACAGGTCACGCGGAATGCCTGGCTCTGCTTCTGCAGAACATGGACGATCCCAACGTGGTGAATTGCTGCGACTCCAAGCAGCGCACGGCCCTGACGCTCGCGGTGGCGAACAACTATCCGGAATGCGCGATGCTGCTGCTGACGTACAAGGCCGATTGCAATCTGCCGGACGTCAATAAGCATACGCCGCTGTTTCGCGCCGTGATCAACGAGCGCGACAATCAGCTGGTGAAATTGTTGCTGAAGCACGGCGCGGAGGTGGCCGTGCAAGATATGAACGGTAAAACACCGTTACATTTGGCGGCGGCTTGCGGCAGGTGAGAAGTTACGTTCGTACGAAAAAATTTTCCGTCGCGGTATAAAGTAGGGCTGTTACTTTTTGCTCACTTCGAATATTCGAAGCTTCGACGTTAAGTTCGACCTTACGAAATTTAAGGTGCCTTTGAAGCTTCGAAGTTTGAATGTCTAAGCCTTCGAAGCAAATCACCAGCCCTAGTATAAAGCCGCTCTACATCCCGAGTTTGTTTGCAGATTGTACGCTTTAGCCGCACTCGTTAAAGCCGATTTAACCGCGGCGGCCTTGAAGGACGATCAAGGTTGCACGGTGCTGCACTGGGCCTGTTACAACGGCAACTCGAATTGCGTGGAGTATCTTTTGAATCATAACGTGTTCGATTCCTTGGAAGGTACGTGGTTTCTCGCTCTTTGAAGACGGATTATCCAAATCCATACGTGACGTGCATCGCGAGCTGATTTTTTTTTAAATTATTCACAGGTAATCCGTTCTCCGCCGTACACTGCGCCGTGTATCAGGGATCTGCGCACTGTCTGGACCTGCTGATTAACAAGTTCGGCGGGCAAGCGGTTGCCGCCCCGAGGGACTCGTCGTGCGGCTTATTACCGCTGCATGTCGCGGCGAGCGCCGGGTCCGTCGAGTGCGCGCGATTGATTCTGAATTCGGTCGGACCGGAGCAAGCCGGACTCGAGACAACCGACTACTTCGGACGGACGCCGCTCCTTTGCGCGGCCGTCAACGGGCAGTGCAACGCTATCGGTAAAATTATTAGTCGCTTGTTAACAAAGTTTACACGTCAAATTTTTACGACAATTTTGTGTTAATGAGACCGCGTCCCGCCGACAGAATTACTGCTCGAATGGAAGGCCAACGTGCGCGCCGTCGACTCCAACAAGAACACGGCGCTGCACCTAGCGTGCCAGAGACGTCATTCCGCCGCGGCGTCGTTACTCCTAAACTGGATCGAGTCGCTCGGCGGCTCCGACAGCGACAAGAACACGTCGCAGTCGCAGCGCGTCTCGGTCATCAACATGGTCAACAAGCAGCAGAGAACGCCGCTGCATCTGGCGGCGAGGAACGGTCTCGTGACGGTAAGCTGAGATTGTGTTTAACGACACGCGGCGAAATGTAACAAGTAGTAATTGTCTGAGAAATGGGAAATATTATTTTTCTTCCTTTTTGTTCAGATCACGCGACGATTGTTGCAACTGGGCGCGAGTGTCATAGCTGTCGACGCCGAAGGACTCACGCCCGCGTTAGCCTGCGCCCCAAATCCGGCGGTGGCCAAGTGTTTAGCGACTATTCTCGCCGCGCAGGGTAATATTTCTTTTTAATCATTATCCATGTTCTAAAAGAAAAAAAGAATATGTTCTACAATGTTATAAAGTCGCGATGTTCCTGTCAGGTCAAAACGGAGAAACCGCGCAATACTCGCCGGCTATTCAGCACACGTTGGAGGTGTATCTGAACGGCGTGGACTCGCAGCACAGCTCCGACTCGGAGTTTTACTGACAGCGAGCGTCGACACGCTCGGATCGTCCAGCGTTCCGAGCGAGAACGAGACGCGGCAACATCGATGCCGCTAGACTGATCTGCATGAGCTGCTGGCTCTTTTCCATTCTAGCGTAAGCTGGAGCGCCTCCGATTCCGGCGAGCGAGACTGCCGTACGAATGGATCTCCAACACCGGCGAGAACACGTCGCGATCGCATCTCCGTCGTTAAATATGATCAACAAGAGAACGCCGCTGCATCTGGTGACGAGAAAACGGTCTCGTGACGGTAAGCTGAGATTGTTTTTAGCGATACGCGGCCGGTGACTAGTATAAGTAACAATAATAAAAAAAAATTGTAAGTAACAATCGTGACAATACCGGTGTCTGACGTGTCTGTGCTGTCGAGAACTCGGTTAAACAGACCTGCGTTCAGCATCATTCTAACATAAATATTTGAATACTGCATGCACACATGTTTTACTTCCTCCCAGAAGTTGATGAGCTTTTTAAAAAATCAGTTTTCAAATGTAATAATCGGTGTCCGTTATTATCAATTCCTTTAATTCTGCAAAATTTATAATTCTGTGAAATCGATAAAAAAAAAACGGATAATCCGAAAATAATCGCGTTCAATCAGTTAAAACAGACCTATGTTCGGCATCTCTTTTAATATCTGAAACATAGATGTTTACCTCTTATACATAGAACAAGTTAAGACAGTTTCGCTGTTTATGCGATCCCCATCTTTCGTAGCCTACAACTTGTGAATATAATATTTAGTGCACATATATACCTCTTATATTTCGAGCGATATGTTTGCCTCTATAATTTTCTAAATCAAGCACGTCGGTTAATGGTAATGCGTAACAATAGGATCCTCTCACAATCGATTAACGCGAGTCTCGAATATGGACCACACCGAATAATAATAACAATAATAATAATCGCGAACACAAGTAATAATAGTTGCGTTAAGTAAGTCTCAAATGCAATTATGAGGCCCGTTCTTTATAGTTTAACTGGCTGCACTAGTTCACAGTTTTATCTTTCTTTTTTTTTTACGTTAGAAGAAGAAGGATAAACTCGTGAACCAGTGCAGCCAGTTCAGCTATAAAGAACAGGCCTATAGATTTAACAATGAAACAGCGGCGTGTCGTTGGTTTTGTAGTCGAATAGATGTAGCAATAAAGAAAAGCGCAATTCATTCGTTATGGTATTAGGGAATTATATATCAACGCAAATATCGATAGGAAATGCATAGACAATGCTCAATTGATTGCATTTACTAAAACTATATAGATCACATTTCTCATTAGTTATCCCAGTGTTGCGCAACCCGCGGCCCACCAAGCAATTTTTTGCGGCCTTCCGCTCCCTTCCCCTGGTTGAAGTGGGTGTTTTTAATGTTAGTTAATGATAGATTTCATGATGCCATTGTGACCCTATAAATTTCAATTCAATCTCGAACCATTCAGAAATTATTTAGGTGGCCCTGAACTTTTGACGGTCTTTGTGTACAGTTGTGGACATATCGGTTGCGACACTTTTTTTTTAAATAGGTTTCGAAACGCATTAATATTTTGCAAATGCGAACCACGATTGGTGTACTGTCTCTAGAATAAAGGTAGTACACCATCGTGGTTTGCACTTGGAAAATATTAGTTACCTATAAAATATATATTATATATATTAAATATACACTAAAAACCTATGAAAAAAAGTGTCGCAGCCAATATGTCCACTCTGTACACACGCACACATACGCACACACACGCGCGCGCGCGCGCGTGGAATTTTTTATATATGCCAAAATAGACATATGCGGTCCGCGAGATTTTGCCTGATTTTATCTGAAATGATCCTCAGTTTAAGAAAGGTTGCGCATCACTGGGTTAGCCGAACGTCTTCCATTTCCAGCAGCAGTCTCAGTTGAAAATTTCGACGCGCGATCTCCGCGCTAACGTCACCTCATATTTTATCTGCGTTTACACGAAAAAATTTTTCTTCAGATGGGTTTATGTATTTTAATCCCTCACTTTCAGCACGGGTATCAAAACTCAGATCGCGCGTTCGCAGAGATCTTTGTGTTTCGGTTTGTCGCGACGAGAAATTGTAGAATTACGACGTGTAAAGGAAAAATGCCGAAAGTATGAATATTTAATTATCAATGTTCTAAGCGTTGTAAATATATCGAAGGGAATCGAATTAAACTCCCTCCCGAGGACTACAACAGGGCGGCGCGAGGAGGAAGAGAATCGAGTATCTAGATATTTTCTTAAAGATTTGTAGTAAAGCCTAAAAACTGCCTGACTGTAATTGTACGTTGAATGAGAAAGTAGAGAGTTGTAAATGTAAGATATGTAACGGCCGATCGCGGGAGGAATTGAGTCGGAACATTTTATTTTTAAATGTTTCACACATGCTTTCCATGCTCTCCGTTAACACTTGGATCGCCGTAGCGATTCACGCGGATCGTGACTGCATTTTCCTGGAAATCACGGTATTGAGATGCCAATTTGAGATTTTCGTTTAATTTTAATACGGAGTGAAATAAATAAAATCGTTTAAATTATATTGTTGAACGCTATAATTTTCAAGGGAATAGATCGTGTGTAGTGCGCCGATCAAGATATTCATCGCGGCAATTGTCTCTCTCATTATTTTTGTACTTAAAAACTTCCCCACAATTTTTGCATTTAATAGATTGTAAGCGCGATTTTTCTTAAGCGACGGTGTATTGACGATCTTAAACGCTAAATGTGATCGATATTATATAGAAAAAAATATCGCGTAATTCATCGACGAGAGGACATCGTAGTTTTACTGTACATATTAACCCGAATTCAACCGCTTGCGCGAAACAATTGATGAAATTGTTGATTCTGGGAAATCGCGATCTCCGATTTGTACATGATTTTGTACTTGCGACTGTTTTATAAAAACAGGATTGCGGGAAGAACCGGACACATTGTGTGCGTTATTATCTCGGATAATAATGCAGAACTACACATCACTGTAACTGTAACATGTACATACAATAATCGAGAAAATTATTTTTTCTATACCCCTTCCCTCTCGCATACGATTTCGCAGAGAATGTAATATCGTGTGTTACATGGATATTATATTTTAAGGGGTTCCACCGATATCATGTGTATCTGTATCACGAACATTTGTAATCAATATACATCATTGCGTTTTATTTTCACACATTCGGTATTGTATTGAAAGACTTTGCTCCCGAAATGATTTACCGTTGAACACTCGTCGTCCCTTTATCCACAAATATTCAAAAACTCTTCCTTTTCCCCGTTTAATAGAATAGTCCACAAATCGTTTAATATAGGGCACATCTCTCCAATACAGATTTTCTCCAGGAATTGCAAGATGCAAAGATTTGAAATTCATTTGAATTTCAGTTGAATGAATATCATTTATTCTCCACATAGTTTGATTAGATGGAATCATATCCGACGAAATAGTATCAACATGCAAAGGATCTATACATATAATTACGATTACTAATCAATTATATAAAATAAATAAATAATTATACTATCCTAGACATAATTATTAATATACTTATAAAAGGTTATAATTTCGCGTAGGAATTATTTCTAGCAAAAATTCTTCCGGATTTTTCACATCAAACGCGCACGTGTTCGAGCGCGAGACCGATTACGATTCGTTGATCCCGAGTCGATTCTTTCTCGGGGACTTTAATGTCCTTCTCCAGTTTCTCCGGAGACAATTCCAGGCAGAAGTTGTCGTAGACATACGCGGCGTTCGCCGCGATATTCGATTGCTTCTCTTCCGAGATCGACGTGAATCGTTGGAGGGTGATGTTCTTTGGTTGGGACCACACGTTGGAGAAGATCTTACTGGCGTACGCCGAACTGTCGTCACTCGACCCGCTGGAGAACTTCATCTCGATATCGTCGAGGCTGCGTCCCCGGGTCTCCGGCAGTGTCGTCAGGGCGAAAATCGCGCCCAGCACGCCAGCCCCGCCGAATATCCACATCGTGAACTCGAGACCGACGATGCAGCTCAGATCCGGATACGTTTTGACCGCGGTGAACGTCAGTATCTGCGCGATGCTGGTCGTGAGACCGCCCAGGCTGCCCCTGAATCGCAGCGGGTACAACTCCGAGGTCATGACCCACGGTAACGTGAGGAAGCCGACCATCGACGCGCCCACGTGGGTCCCGATGCAGAGTAGCGGCACCCACGACGGGAGCTCGAATCTGCAGGACGTAAAAATTAAATTCTTTTTACTCCCTCGTATATTATACGAGTGATTCATAAAATTCGGGAAGGATCGAGGGTGCAAACCTGAAGGAAAGGGCGACCGCCACGGCGGCGACGGCCATTCCGAAACCGCTGACGAAGGCCAGGATCTTCCTGCCGAAGCTGTTGGCCAGCCCGGCGCCGAGGATCGACGCGAGCAGCCGGATGACGCCCATGCCGACGCTGGCCGCGTACTCGTTCACGTCTATGCCGATGTCCCTGAGCACGCTCACGGCGTAAAACAGGATCACGTAGATGCCGGACAGCTGCTGGAGCGCGAAGAAGGCGAGGAGTATCAGAAACGGTTTCCACACGTTGGGCTTGTGCAACGCCCGCAGCAGGCCCTCCTCCTTCTCCTTCCGCCTCGCGTTCGTCTCGCAGAGTTCCTGGTACTCTTTGTCGACGTTCAGCCCGGGACCTCGCAGCCACAGAAGAGCCTCCTTGGCCTCGTCCGTCCGACCTCTCGAGGCCAGCCAGGCGGGAGTTTCCGGTAGCATTCTGCAGAGGCAAACCATTTCGTTCAACGACATTCGCGATTGAAGAATATATTATTATTGAATTTTTGTGAGAATATTTGAAATTTTACAATATTTTATACGCGTGAACTCTTTCGCGACTTTTTATTTCGTAATTGAAAGAGACAAATTGATACGGCGAGGAAGCGATTACCGTGTCAACGCGAGCGACAGAATCGCGGGCCCGATGCTGATAGCGGCCGCCCTTTGCCACGTCGTGATGGCACCTAGAGTGTACACAATTAAGACGCCCAGAGAGACCAGAATTGGTCCACAGCTTGCGAGCCAGGCTCTTTGATCCGGCGCTGCCGCCTAAAAGAGAATCAGACACTTTCATCTTCAGAATGAATCCGTGCGAATAAAATAAAAATGTGTATCAACCATTGGGCGTAATTAATCGCACTGATTATAATTTGATAATTATCGTACATTATTCAAATATTGATTAACAAAAGGTTTCTCAATAGCGCAAAAATGTATGATCGTTTCCTGATGTCGTCACAGAGGTGCACACGTACCTCGCTGACGTAGAGATAGAGCCCGTTGGCCATGCCGGTGCCGATGCCGCTGACGAATCTACCGGCGTACATCATCGGCACGTTCCTCGATAACGCGATCAGCAGCCAGCCGACGGCGTGCGGCAGCGTGGCCAGAACGATCGCGGACCTGCGGCCGAAGCATTCGGCGCAGATCCCGGCGACGAGGGCACCGAGGGGATTCGAGACGACGCCGAGGGAGGCGATCCACGAGGCCTGCGACTGGTCCGCAAAGTTCGTCTCGATGAGCTTCGGTATCAGGATCGCGCTGTAGCCCTGAGAGAGACCCACGGAGATTTGACCGGAGTGCGCGGCCAAACCCGCGAGGATCTGCACGAACATCGGAACTTTATTTCATGAAGTATTTACCATACCTGCACGGTGGATACGTTTAATCGCCCTGAATTGATCGATGTGTTATTTGACAATTAATTATATTAATTGAACGTCATTATTTTGCGACTCTTAACATAACAATACGTGCGTATGTAAAGGTATGTAAAGCGAGGAGATTGCTCGCGCGACAATTTTAGTTGCCCTTTTTTTGTTATCATTATAAGAAAGAAATTTAAAACGTTATCTTCCCACTTTTGATACAAAAAAATCAGATATTAAAAAGACCGTCCGAATTTAAGAAAAAACAATGGATCTTTCTCTTTGTTTTAACATGACTCGGTACGTGCGCCGGACGATTTGGGATATCTTCTGCGTAAGTTCGACGCGATGCAGCGATACACAGAATAGCGATGCATTGATGTATCCGATGTGCGTTACCACTTCACGTTCGACGCACGGCCGAAAAGCCGATACGTTCTTACATGCATTGTACGAGACGGAAAGCGAAAAATTCGCCATTACGGATGTCAAGTAAATCACATTCGTAACAATAATACGTCTCCGCACGGTTAGTCATTATCATTCGGATCGCGAGAAAGAGGTCTGTAAGCTGGCCGAAGGTCGCATCAAGGATCGCGGGCGCTCGGGGCTACGAGACCCACATCGGCGTCGGATTTCGTATGGAAATCGCTTTCGATCAGGTCGTAACAATAGAGGCACGGAATTTATGTTAGGCAAATAGTGCGCCGTCTCCAAAAGATAAGAGTCCGTCCCTCGGTCTTGTATATAGATATACGAATACTTGAGAATGTTTAAATTTGATACGACAACGAGAGTCTCTCATGTTCTATAGGAATAAAAGTAAATAGATAAATTAAAAAATAAAATTAAACGATGATAAAAATATGTATCTATATATACATATATTTATCAATTGGTGGATGTTAAGAATTAGATTAAGTTTATCGTCGGCCTAGTTGACGTTGTCAAACGGAAAATCGAGCGAAAGGATGCGGAATGCCACGTTGCGTATGCTAACTTCGAAAATTCCGCGGCGTCGAAGGACGAGAATCGAGAAGGCCGATCTACCGACCACCTCCGCACCGTCGGTTTATCCATTTATTTATTTATAAACGATCGTCTCTTCGATGGCCTCGTTTAACGGAGACTTCTTACATGCGTGATAGTTATTGCAACGCTTCAACAGAGGCAGGAAATAAATGTATCCTCTACCCTTACATTTTCATTTATTTATTATTATCATATTTGTATTATTTATAATCGATGTTATTATTGGACGAGAGACTCTCGGCCGTTTCTTCATCCCGGCTTCGCAAGAAATTATTTCCCTCCTTTCGCGTTACTTCGACATTCCTCGCGAAAAGGAATCTCGCGTAAAAAGTTGCATTGCCTTTGTTCCGTCTGCTTCATTAAATAAATATCAATGAGGAATATCTCGTGCCGTCTGACGTTTCGCAAAATGCCGAAATTACGCAACACGTCACGCGCTCCACGTACCGGAATTGGTACCGCCGAAGAATGCGGCACGTGTTCGCGGGGCGTGCTTAATTACGGTGCCACTAATCGTAACGCGGGATTGACTTACACCATTCTTATCGCCGGAATGTAGGATCTTCCACCAGAGCTTCGTCCGCGTGATCATCGTGCACCTGATCGGAGCGCGGCCGGATGACTGTAAAAAAAAAAATAACAGAACGGATTAACAGCGGACGTTATATATTAAACAAATGGCCGTGTGTTGTCGTTCACAATTATGGATAAAGTCTAAAGTCAACGACCAGAGCCCTTCAAGCCCTTATTTTGATCGCCGTAACGTGTCTGGAACGTATTATTTAATTGACTACGTTACCTTAAATCGTCGCTCGTTGCGCGTCTCCTTTCGGATTCCGAAGAAAAAAGTTCGATGTGCCGTTCGGTGAATCGCTTCCGGCGCGAGACTCGACTCCCTCGTTGCGAATAATGGATATCGCAAAGATAACACGCGATCGTGCACTCGTGCAGAAAATTCCCGGAGCATCCGGACTCGAAGATCTCGAGCTCGCGGCGAACTCGCGTAACTTTGATTCCGCGATGAAAAGCGTTAACTCACCTCGACACCGATTACATTGTAGTGTACATGACTGTAAGTGTAATTGCTGCAAAGAGACATGCCGTTGTTGATAAAGGAGGAAAAAAATCGAAGAGATATTTTCACAGATGCATTTCTCGAATTAATTGATTTCACGCCAACCGTTCATTTACGAGCTGCACGATTAGCTCTTGCATTATTCATTCATACTCCATCAATGTTTCATTAACGCTTGCAGATTGATACTAAGAGATAAGTACTTTTTAAATTCAATTTGTAATTTTTGTTTTAAGTAACTAAAACGTCGATAAAAACCCAATCGGAAAATAGATTTTGAGATCAAAGGAAATTTTAACGAGATTTATTATAGTTTCTTAAAATACATTATTGTTTATTGCACCGCGGATTTCACGTTTCAATTGAATGATTGATAGCGCGATTAAGCGGCCACCGCTCGCGGTGGTTCGCCACTCGAAATGCTCGAGGAACCGGCAGCTCGCAATAACAAACACGACGGAAGGTCTTATGATGACTCACGCGACCGGTCTGTGTTATCGCCGCTAGATCCTCAATCGGTTTCGCACGTTTAACACAATTTAACCCATTAACGCGGTACGAGTGGATTAGAGTTCAAGACTTATCAACTCCATCGCGCGTCCATTCATCACGCCGCGCCGCTTCGACGCGCGAGTTTATTCGATAAGATCGACGCCGATTAACAACGTTATAAATCTGTTTGCAAATGTCAGTCGCTGCGTGTGGATTCTCATATACGTTTTATGCGCCGTGAAAGACGCGTCCCGTCGTCGAGATTCTCTTATTAAGACGATTCAGATTATAGATTAAGGGTCTTGGACCTTAGGTGCCCTTCTTGCTTATTAACGATCAACAGGCTGTATCACGCGCTCGTAATGACATTATTTTTATTACACATACAAACGAATATTTTTAATTCAAAATTTAAGAAGCTTATAAGCTGTCGATTTTGCATTCGAAGATAATCACGTAATGAAGGAGACTGACGCGCGGATGATGCACTCGGAAAAATACTACGGAAAATAAATAAATTAATTGTAAGATTATACCGCGTCTCTCGATTTCCGGTTCGCGCGCCACAGCAGAATGCACATTATCTATCACGTTGCCATCAACGTGCAACATTTATGCAAAAAATATATATTCGGGGAATATATATTTTTACCGGGCAATCCGTCAATCCATCAAGAGAATTTGCGAAATGAAAGCGAGTCAACTGCGAGCAGTTGCAGGTAAATCCAGCCGAAAAAAGTGAAATGCTCGGACACGTCACGTCGTGCCCGAAAATTTTCACTTGTGTGCCACACAGCATGCATTTCTATTTCTACTTTTTTTAAATCGGAATTTGGATCGGCTAATATCGTATTCGCGGCGAGTGCCAACGAATGCCAGCGACTACATGGGTGACAGTTAAGCCACCCGATTGACACATGAGTACCTTGTAAAGCCGAAAAAAGGTTTGCTACACACGTTAAACTGGGACGAGCGATTTAAGTTGCGATTTTTCAAATCGTACGATGATACGCGTGTTAAATTACGTTTTTCTAACAACAATACGCGCGTTTGCACGTTCACAGTGTATTAATACGAGTTTGTTTACGTGCGCTACGTTGCTATTTTGACTGCGCCAGAGCGAAATCACCAAATTGGCACTATGGCGATCGCGTAATCAGCAGACTTTGTGCAAATAATTTTTCGGACACGCCGTCACATGTAAATGTTTAAAAAAAATAAAAGAAATACGTAAATATTTAACGTAACAACTGGACTGGCAAAAAGTGAAAAAATACAGAAATTTTGCATCCAACGTCAGTACGATTGACTGACGTGACGCAATTGTCGCTCGGGATGCAGAATGAAATTTTTTTTAGCTCCTTTTCAATTACGCTTACGTCGAGCTCAATTATCTCGATTAACGTGCGTGTAAATTTAATTTGATAGAAAATTAATTTCACTTGTGTGTGTCCGACAAAACACTCGATTAATTCAAGTTAATTTAATGAAAGTGAATAATTTTTGATGGAAAGCAATTAATTCAAGATTATCGAAAGATAAAAATCGCGCGGGATGTATATATAAAGTACCTTGTGTATAATTATCAGCTGGTCGCTCTCGAACGGATCGCAAGGCAATGGCAAGGATTATTCCTCTCTAATGTCTTGCACAATCCTCGCGCCGTTCCTCTTCCATATCGGCACGGGTGTCGGCGCGGTGACAAACAGAATCTTTCGATCTCGCTCTTTCTCTTTCTTCCCGAGAAGCGACTTATCATCGGGACTTACTCGTTCGCGATAATCGCGAGTTTGCGCCGCGGACGCGGATCATAAATTAGGGAGGCCGCGAGCGGAGGAGAGGAGCGGAGTCCGCGAAGAGATAATCCGACGACAATTGCAGGCCGCGGATCCGTAATCACTCGCGGGGGTGATGCAAGGGGGAACGGCGAAGGGGGGAACGAAAACAAAAGTTCGCCGGAAGTCCGAGTGCCACGACGGAAGTCACCGGATCGTCTAACGAGCGTTCAGCGACAGTTTCCGGATCGCGATACGGTTTCCCCTCGACGGCGATGTTCCTGCGTCCCGAGCGTCGCGCCGTCGAATATCTGTCGGGGCAGTCTCCCCGCGGGAATCGCACGCGTACACGTGGTGTTCTGGTACACGAGAGGCCGCGCCGCGTGTTATACAATCAAGAACAGCCGCCACCGTCGCGGCTTTTTTCGCGCTCGACACTGAGACGATTTTCGTCCGCGCCTTCGCATTTATACGCGGCGCGGCAAAGGCGGCCGCCGACTCCTCTCGAAACGTGCGACGCGGTTCGCGAAGCGCCCTTCCAGGACGCGGTCCTCGAGGTCTCCTCTTGGATACCCTCGCGAGAAAGGATAATCGGCAGTGGTACCTAAATATTCCTAAATTGAATTAATCTTAAGTTCATCGAATGTCGTTAGTCAAATGACTTGCATTGATTTGATGGAAGTATAGGTAATAGGCTTATTCGGGTACTCCGGCAGATATTCTCGAATGGAAATACAAGTTAATCTAGATTTACGAATAAAACTAAAAATAATCTTATATTTTTATTTTTGAGAGACTTATTTTTGTAACGTACGCACGGACGTAAAAATAAATGGATATTCTTGAATTAAATATAAAAAGTTGTTTAATCAGACAGATATAATTAATGTACTTGTATTGCAAATTCAAATTCAAATTAATTTTTATTATAATTCATAAAAGTTATTTAGCGATATTATAGAAACTTATTCTTATTATATATGTAATATTCATAATATAGTGCATATACCTAAGTAAATTTAACAAATGATTAATTACGATGACAATGGGGGTTTTCTCAACGTGGAAAAAATTGTAAGAGTAATGATTATTGCTAGGAGAATCATCAGATGCGCGAAAGAATGACTCAACGCAGCCAGAGGGTTAAACGAAAGATGCAGTTTCATCCTCGAGTTTGCGGTTTTCAGATCGCGATCTCGTGCGCGAAGCTCGAGCCGATATATCTCGTCGCTATGGGGTTTTCCAACAGAAATTGCCTTTTCCTGCGCTGTCACCGTCCGGATCCTATTGCCGATGAGCTAATTCTGATTAGACTCGGCAGTAAATAAAGTTCAGTCCGTGTTCGCGCGTTAATACAGTTTTCCAGGAAAATACACGAGTGAACGGCGGATGTACGTTCGGTTTCAGTTCTCGGAGGCACAGATCCGGGTTGAAAACATTTGGGAAGAACTCGGGAATCGCGTGGCGAGAGAAAAGATAAGAGAGAATTGCTCCTGAAATAAGAATTGATTTGTGATAGGATCGTTAGGATATATAAATCTAATTGTAAGTTTACGTTTTTTCGGTTTTTAAGAAAACAAGTTTGGTCATTATATAGTAATAGAGGCCACCGAATCCCGCGATTCGAGAAATCACAGAATGACGATAATGATGATGATAATTGCGACGATAGGTAATTCTTATCAGCGAAGAAACCTAGCTGAAGTCGCATTGAAGAGCAACGAGTGCCGCTGGCAATCGGCGATTACTTCGAGGCTCTTTTTTTCTCAAACGACTCGTTATCTTTACGCGATCACACGATCGCCACGGCAGGCATCCAGCCGATTACGATCGGCTCTCTTTTAAGCACGGTAACGTTTACATCCATTCGCGACGGGAGGCATGGCCTCCTTAGTGATTGCAAAGTTCTGCGCTCGCAATAAAAAGTAAACGTTAACGACAATAGAAGCAGTCGCGATTAGCGGTGCGCTCTCGTGCCTGCGCGTCCCTGACCCGCGAAAATGCCTGCGAAAACGCATTTTATTCTTATATTGTCTCCCCCCTCCCTCTCTCTCTCTCTCTCTCTGCCTCTCGTGTCGATCGCCCTCTTTTAATCTCCTTCTAAGAAAGCTTGATATAATACTACAACTTTATAGAATTCTTTTCATTACAAAGTTATTCACAAAATAAGTCTATCATTATTTATTGCACAGTATTTTATTATGCGATAACTGCAGATAATGATAATTTTCTTATGGTTATTTCCTCGAATTTCATCGCATAATTATATTATAATTTATAATATCGCATAACGCGCGAAGATAATTTGCGCGGGTGGACCATTCTTATTCGTGTCGATACCCGATAGCAACCGTAATTTATGGACGCCGTAATATCCATAAGCTCGTATAACGCAGATCAATCCGGTAGATTAATCCTCACCTATTCTCCCGTTCGCGATATGATTAATGAATTAATTCACAGCTAGACGTCAGTCTGTCGCGGATCGCGTTGTTGTGCGGATTTGATACAAATTGGTTTTATGTTATATTTTCGACATGACGACGTATCAAAAAAACGTATAAAAACGCTCGACTTTCAACAAAGGAAAGAAATGCGAGCAAAAACTCCCTTCACAAATTTCGAATTATTATTATTTTTTTAGCAGATATGCTAAATAAAATCAAAGTGCAATTTTCCAATTTTTTAATCTCGTTCTCGAAAAGTATAAGTTTGTAAATCGCGTATCACGAGAGATTGTTAGAAAGGATCCGAAGTGACGAAGTCTATTTCCGGTATTTCCGTTCGAAGGTCTCGGCCCGTTGATCTCGACGATGATGCGGATGAACGAACGAAAGTCCCCGATCAGGAAGCACGCTCAAGGATCAGTTTTAATTCAGGAAGCAACTGTCTTCGTGACAAACGACTTTTATGTAAATCGCCGGAGCCCGCAACCCTCGCGGTTACTTCCGTTTCCGATTTACGACGACCTTCTGTCGTCAATAGAATCTCCAGAGGATTATCTCCAGATAATTGATAACAGGAAAATTCACGTTTTACCTCAGGGATTGACAGTTGATCGTGAATCGCTTTGCGATACTCTTTACAATTTTCATCGACGTTTACATGCGAGAGCAACTTAGCTATAATTAAACAAATGTATCGAAATATATATTTAATTCGTAATTAATAAATCTTGGGCAAGGAATTTGTAACTCTTTTCCGCAAAACTTCTAATAAAACCTGAAGAAAACCATGCGGGACTTTCCTCAAAAGATCAAGGATTTGCAATCGAAAAAAAGAAGAATTAACGACTCTATTCTTTTCTAGTTTCCCAGGTCGCGAGTCACGAGGATGCTTATTACGTTAACAGCTTTCGCTGTCATCTGCTCGTTGACAGTGGCCGCCGAGATTCATTTCAACGAGATCGCGTGCAGCGTGGGCCATTATACCATCTGTTGTGATTTCAAAGGTATGGCCGTATGGCATTTTTCCTGGTGAAACAACTGCAATTGAAGCGTGCGAGGGCGACCGATACATAACGACAATCTCGGTACGGGGACGGTAAAAGTGCAATCAAGATGCGGTGAATTTCTTGCGTTATCGCATAATCTCGCGTATTACGACGGCGACGATCGATTGCGACGTGCAATCTTAACTTCCTGATGCTAATACGATACTAAGATGTCGTACACGCGAAATTGCATAAGAGAAGTATCCCTGTACTATATCGTTACGGATGTAAATGCTACGTTACGATGCCCCAGCGCAAGAAGCTGATTACGGATCCATCATTCGCGTGTACGTCGCGACGTCTTCGAGAGTCCAACCTTCACCTTGCTCTATCCTTAAAAATCTATCACGTCGGACAGCATTTTTTTTTCTCGTGCGACGCCATGAAAATTTGAAGATTTCTTTAGATTTTAATCGTGGTAATTTGCAGAATAAATAATAACAGAGGATAAAATTTTTTTTCGCACATTGAAATGCATTGAAATTCGTATCGTCTCGCAATGCCACAATCGCTTAAAGAAAGCTTTATGGAGTGATGAAAGGAAAGTTTTACTTTACACGCGCGCGCGCACACACGTTCGTATAATTATTAATTATAATAATCGATTCCTGAGCAAACGTTTCCACCGGAATGCGGAAACGTTCGCGAAGGAAGACCGGAATCGGTTTGCGCGGATTGAAGGATAAAGCCATTCCGGCATCGCGTCTCGTTATTACGTATCATTATATAATTATGATATAACAACGGGGTGAGAAGCAGTCGTACGATTTAAGGCGTGTCGCACGTCGCGTGTGATTAACCCTGAATATATGTGTATTTTCTATCTCCGCAACAGTTGCGGATCCGCGCGGGCGATTTGCTTTAAGACGAGCTTTAATTATGATAACAATTGACGGTGGAGAACGGTTATCTCATTATCTCATAGACGCTGATTACGCGTTTATTATGAAGGATTTTAGAAATTTCTCGTAACGCGTTTATGACCTCGTTGCACTTGAACGACCGTGCGATTATACACGTGTATGCCCCACGCCGTAATTCGCACGTACGCTACAACAGGTTTATCGTACTTCATTCTGAATTCACAAGAACGTACACAACACACGAGACGTAACGTAATTACCAATGATTCAGCCTGCCATAATGCGAGGCCTACAATCGAAGACGATAAGCTGTATTATCCGAAAAAAAATAAAGTACGACAATTAATCGAGCGCGCATATCATTGGACGTATGCATTTTTTGTTGTTGCAAACAAATTTTGCAATAGTCACTGGCAAGAAATTTTCTCTAGATTGCACGATTTACATTCGTCGGCGACGACAAAATTTGAGCACTTATCAAATATTATATTTAATCGACTAATTTTACCCTCACCCTATCTTTCTCTCTCGCGTTACTAAACGTTAACTAATTTTTAAAGGACGACAACACGTACCGTGTTGCAGAGTCATCCCGCAGACTCGTTGCACGAGAACTGTAAAGTGCCGCCGAACTCGAGCAAACTTTCGCCGAGACTGCCGAGAGTCAATCGAGCATCCAGCGAAGTCATTAGATTTAGTGACAGACGCCGATTTTTTAGGATGAAAGAGAAGGCGGAAATGTCGCGATAAAATCGGCGATGAAGTGGAAAATGTTACATCACGGACTCTCTACTGTATACACGTATAGACATAATAACAAATGATTTTTTTTCTTTAATTGCAATATTAATAGCTCGTACGTATATATATTTTGAAAATTTTTAAAATTATGTAAAAAAGGAAATGCGTCACAACAGTTGCGGAAGTGTTACATTAGTCGCCTGCTTTATTCTCGGAATTCGCACATTAATTAAAAGTATACATATCTGTCAAACCAGGGCGGAAAACGTGTGAATAGCGTCATAACGTCACACTGTCGGCGGCTAACGAATGACCAACAGTTCGCGGGTGTTCGCGCGATTGTCGGACGTTATTATGCAAGAAATTATGAAGATTTAACGATTATACGTATATACATATGTATATTCAAATGCGGATAAAGCGCGGACAAAGAGAGTGACAAATACGAATTGAATTTGCACTGAGCCGGTCGCCTGTTTGCGCGCCCGCCGACTCGCGAGTCGAGAGCAGTATTCGTACACGAGTATAACGCATTATGCAAGATACGGCCAGGCGGCCTTGACAATGACCACTGTCGCTGTGAGTTACACTGACGATCAACGTGTCGTTAACGCGCCGACAGGACAATCGCGTTATCACCGAGGATCGTGGGAGGCGGGCGCATAAAAAACGGGACGTTTTCCGCAGAAGCTGCAACAAACACCCTATTTTTTTTATCGTTTTTCGTCTGACAGGTCGCAAACCCACAACTGTCAACTGATATCATCCACGTGGAAGTTTCTTGATTAGAGATCGCGAAGTCGATCTTACGCTGACGACACTGCCTTTCTTTTAAATAACACTGTACAATTTTTTAAACATTTTTCGTGTTTCATGACATGTAGCAGGTGATTCTGATATTTTTTTTCTGTAGATTACAAATTCGTTAATAAAAATGCTCGAGCGTGTCAGATTTTTGAGAATAACCGGGTTAAAAGAGTAAAAAACGCGATTTTAGCCATTTTTGAAGTTGTTTAAAAAAATGGAACATCATAGAAATTCGGTAATTAGCTCGAATGAAAGCTTGAACGTTAAGCTACAACTGTAAAAAAAAAGATAAATAAATAACGTGACAAAATTTTTTGGCATTCACCTGCCACATGTCATGAAAATCCTTGTTGTACAGTGTAATTATCTGATTGAAATTCCACGTAAACAATATTTATTTGAGATTTGTCATTGTCCGATATTGCGCCATTTTCCTTTTTAAAATTTAAATAATTTTTTCGATTTTTGCTTATAACTGAAGTTTCAAAGTTGAAGTGAACAATATTTTACTTGAAATTAAAAGATATGATTTTATTATGTATTTCCCCCAAAGGGGGTTCGATATTTTTTAGAAGAAAACGTCGATTCCGAATCTAAGAATTTTATATGCGTTGGTGATAGTGCTAAGAATCTTTAGCGTTATCACAAAATCCTCGGACAATAGCAAGAACGATATGCGTAATGCTGAAACAGAATACGACTCGCATCCCATTACTGGAAGGACTGTGTTACAGATAATCGTAATGACGCAACGAAACGTATTGTTGCGCGACACGTGGTGCGATCGTCGACTGGAGGCCGAAAGGGTTTTGCGAGGACGATGTAAAAATGTTTTACGGAAACGAGAGGAAGCGGAAATGTCCGCTATATTCGTGAGACAGCTCACATGACAGCGGTCGCTCTTTCAGCACGGGGAGAGAAAAAAAGACAGAGAATCCGCGCTAAAAAAAAGTCGACAATCCGTTCGACCCCGCGGCCAAGGTTCTTAATTGAACTCGAAAATAAACTGCTTATTGTAATTATCGAGCCGTATTCATTTTTGACAATACGCTTTGATTTATGTCACGCGGTCGCGACATTGGCTCTCTCCTGTCTGTCGAGCCTGCCGAAATTCAATTCGCGTTCTTCATTTCGGGCGAAATGTATGAGGTAAAATAAATTTATAGAAATAAAAGTTATAATCGGTTTTACATAATTGAAATAAATGTCGATTATGCGCCTTGATCGTTGTAGCTCCTGCTGTAAAACCCGATCCGGATTCAAAAAGGAATTATTAACGGATTTGCGGTTAACCGTAAATTGCCATCCGAAGAAATTAGTGTCATTATGGGGAATGATTTGCACCTCTGCTGATAGCGCGCAGGTGGTCTTCATGAATGAAGAGAAACGCCGCAATGATTATCTAACGTTTTTACTAATTGTGCGAACGTGCGGATGATCAATCATTTTCAAACTATGTATGCGACAACTAAGAGATATCTATTTCTATCAATTTAACGTATAACACTTTTTTCGCAGGAAGCGAGAAAAGCACAGATCGTCAAATTATTCTCTAAAAATAAATAGAATTTTAAAACTGATATTTTATATTATTTTATATAATATTTATACGCAAGTTGCAAGGAAAAAACTCATTTCGGTGCGTCGTACTTTCGCCCAGGGAAAATTTTAATCAAGACTTTATTAACTATGTTGTAGTAACTGTACAATGTGACGTATTTATCGGCAGAGATCTGACCGCGCAGGGTTTACTCTGCAGCATAAATAATAACCAAGTCCTAGAGCACGCGGGATCTACGTATTATTATATCTACACCCGATTGAACAATTTCCCCCAGTTTCCACGGTGCTCTCGAATTAAAATTAATCGTTACAAGCAGAATGAAATCAAATTTATTCGGTCGCCTCGATGTTTTCGTCCAAAGACTTTCTGTGCAGGTGAAGATACTTGGCGCCGTAGAACTCCTTGAAGTACGGACCTCTGTAATCGCCTTTCGTGCCCATCGCGTTGTACACCTGCTGTTCAAGAAGCCTCACTTTCCTGAGCTGGTTCTCGTGGTACATGTAGTGCAGATACTTCTCGTATTCCTGCTGCGGCGACGGGAAGAAGTAGCGTTGGAGGAATCTTTTAATTGGATGCTGAAACAAAACAAGAGTCGAGGATCGTTAAGGTTTTTCGATAGTTACTGTTTTCATATATAAACACGTTCGAAAGGTAAAAAATATATTTCAATAAACGTATATTTCCTTCGGTCAAGCATCAAGATCTTACCTGAAGGTACTCCCATTCCTTTGGAACGTAGCCCTCGGGGATCTCCTCGAGCGTGGCAGGACCGACGAACACGTTAACCAGGGTGATCCCGATCCCAACGGGAATGGCACCGAGTAAGAAGTACAAGTGGAAATAATCTTTCGTTTTGTGCCACTGGAAGCGGCTCGGTCGTATGACGAACGTGCGCTCTTCCGACATGCATCTCGCTTGTCCTGGAAACACAAGAGAGGATCTCTGACGTTCGCGCTGCTGTGCAGTGCTATGAAGTGGATCAATAGAGATCCTCTCGGGGAGAGGTCGAAAATTCCATGCCGGTAAAATTCCAAACAACCAATTGACATGTATATAATCACATGTTCACATTTCGATAAATTTGACGATTGAACTTATGACAATGAAATGTAGACCGTTAATAGGGGGTCAATGACAGTAGATCGGAATCACTTGTAATAACGTAGAGACAAACAAACTCACTATGGATTTTTTATAATACGACATTATGTCACATGCTCTGTGTGTATGTATGTGTGTATATGTGTGTGTGTAAGATGTCGGTACTGTCATTCTCAGAAGGAGAAAAAATATGGTTATCGAAATTAGTGACGAATAATTAAGAAACGATAACGTTTCGTAACTGCGCATTTATATCTCTATTCGGACGTGTCTCGATTTGTTCTGCGACACGTCCGAAAAAAATCATGCGCTCAAAAATACACTGTGCGATCGTTGCGTAACAAAACACCGTCGGTTTTCGCAGAATGCGAATCGATAAAATAAAAGGCACTCGTTCGACGATCGTAATCGCGAGCAACCGCCCATGGATAATCACCATTCTTCAACAGCACCGTCCCGGAGCCGCCGTTCTGCAGCAATCTTTGCCTCGCGGCACGCAAAATGCTGCTCCACACCGCCATTTTTCTCCGATAGGACTGTGCACCGTGCGGTGCGAGGTTTGAAAGTAGGCCGAAAATGCAGTACACTTATTTACCGACCTTAAGATAAAGAGGATTGCCATTTTATCATTGCGCTCTGATAAGGTAGGAGTAGGATTTAATTTAATTAAAATTATGTTAAAAATTAAAATTTTATAAATGATTTCGCGTAGGTATTAATTTAAATCGCGAAAAATCAACATATAACTAAAAGTGAATATTGTTAACAAAATTATTAGTATTATAATTATTTATAATTTTGCAACATATTTTTATTTATTTTTTTTTATACAATACTACTCGTTTAAAAATGCACGTAAGATATATTAATTTTAAAAGAAATATATTTCTCAGCTTTCGGCGACAAAGCGTCATTAGCATCTATTGAGTCGGAAATCGTTTTGTTACGGACGCCTCGAACACGTTTATACAGCATGATCCGTAACAATAAACGGTGATACGTATACCGGTCAATTAAGCCGGGTCAAGTGAGCAATTGAACTTGAGAAATGATTGTAAATTACCGAACACCCGGTAATTCATGACATAATCTGGAAAAATTCTGGATTGTACCGCCTTTATATTTATTTCTGTTGCTCGTCTTTAGTTTTATTTTTAGATTTTTCATCTCTATATGTAACAGGAAATAAAAAACAGAGAGAGAAAGAGAGGGAGAGAGAGAGGGGGGGAGAGAGAGAAAGCGCGAAATGTAACAGCGGCGCGTAATGATTATGTAAATCACGCGAGACGCACGTGATAAAAATGCCTTTCGAAGTTCCGCGGAAGGAAAGAAAAAAAGTTCGTCACGCCCGTCATTATAATGTGAGCGATAAGACGGATGTTTTGATGTTATTACTTCGCTCGCGTGAGACGGCGCGTAAGCTCTAACATCAGTGACTGCAATCGAGGTTAAAAGAAAAAAGGTCTTATTTTAGAGTAAAATTTAAAATTTACTAAATTCGCATAATTCATATGCGCGCGATAGCGTTGTTTTTTCCCTTTTCATCGTGATTAGGAAATTATATGCTACGCGACTAGAATTTCTACATATTTACGTAATACGCATCGCATCGTGCGAGGTATTGAAAAGTGTCACCGTTAAAGTGTTATCGCAGTGCAAAATTAATCTTCCGCGTTCATCCTGCGCTGCACAATAGATCTCGGATTGCCGGTTGCGCGATCGCGCGGTACCCGCTTTTCTCGAGAACAGCTGATTCACAGACGGAAGAATTCCATTAATTCCAAGCGCGCCGATATACGCACTGTGCAAACATTTCTTATTCTCACGCCGATAACGCCAAAGATTAAGGATAAGCGGGGGATGGCACAGAAGGCAAAACGGTAGGCGCGATTCCAGGTAGCAAGCATTATTTGCCGTTATTTGACATCAAAATGCCACTAAAAATGTTATTTTGACGTCGAAATGACGGCAAATAATGTCAGCTTGCTACCTGGGGTGGATATGTTGGGAAATGAGTCATCAATTTTGCGTGGATCAATATACAAGATAATATAACGTGTAGAGTACATAACGCGCGGGGCGACTTTGATAGATCTTCTTTTATCAGAATTGGACGTATATCTTATATCATGAGGAAATAAATAATTATTTCGCAACTTTGTGAACAGGCAAAAATTTATTAATCATATCGTTAACTTTACGTTTCCTCTTTTTCATTTTTTTTTGTTTTTTTTCTGAACCAAATATCTTTTATTTTATTATATTAATATATTATAAATTAAATTTCTATAAATAATTAACAAGGGTTACGTTATTTAATTAAATATGAATAAATTTTAATTTTCTTGGATTCTTTTTAGAACGGTTCAAACTCTTAAAGATATTTCGGTTAAATAATGGCAAGTTTTAGCCTGAGGCGTTTTTGCCTGAAAATCTTTGAGTAAAATTAAGAGCGACCTTTCCATCTTTAATGACAATAACATTCCGAGGAATTATCTTTCATTTATTGACGAAGGTTCTTGGTTCTAAATAACTCGAGTAAGTATCGTACGGATCAGCCCCGTTTTCCTTTTTCGAAAGCAATTCTTTCGAGAACTAATAAAAAACAAGGCTATAAATTTACTTATCACGCGGAAGCTGGGAAAAGAGCGGGAGCGTATATATAAAAGAAAAGTAAGCCACGATCACATCGACCTCTCACGCAGCGATTCTAATTAATTCGGTCAATAAAAATTCATTATTGCAATTTTTTCACGATTAGCGCATCTTGCGATTGTGAAATTAATGTGAAGAATACAACGTTGCTACAATTTTGTCACAATCAGGTATATTCTTCCAAAAAATATATTAATTTTATATTACTACGCAAACAAAGCGAAGAATCGTGCAGCCGGATAGGCTTAGAGATCGGCCGAACTGGCGCGTCGACTAGTGATGGCAGAGCCTCGGCAACCCTTAGACAAACCACCACCATGTGGATGACGCTGATGTAACGCAGACAGAACACGAGGCTGACAGGGAAGGAGTACGTAGAGGAACGAGGCAACGAGGTTTTCAAGGCTCAGTCGTCTAGCAGCCGCCGAGCAGGAAAGTCCGGTCGCACGTTCGCCGGTCGATCGCGCGTCGCGTCTCTCTTCCACGCTATTCCCTTCTTACCCACGAAAATAATTCCGCCACAGATACAAGAAAGAAGAGGGAAAAGGGAAGAGCAAGAGAGAGAGAGAGAGAGATAAAGAGAAAGAGAGGAGTTCCTGGCCACAGCTGTTTTCCCAATCAGCTTTTCTCTGCCCTTCGTGAACGTATGCGCGACGCTCAGAGGATCGATTCCTGTTGTGGCCTGGAAAGGTGAGTGCTCGACCGGATGGATGTGAATTCACGTGTAATTCGATCATCTAGCAGCTCAAATTTCGTGAGTCTCCCGAATTTTAGAAATTTTATAAAATAATGCCCGGAATTCTTTAACTTTATTCATTTGAGACTTTTCTGTACATATTTTCGATTAATTTATATATTCTGTGAGACACTTATTGTTATTTATTATTGTTACTTGACAGAAAAAGAGGGATGTTATCAGTATCGCGAACGATAATTTTAAACTGTCGTCAAATGGCTATTACTTGTCAAGTTAACTCGTTCTATCTGCATTTTTTTCTCGACATTGTCCGCATTTAGAAGGAAATAACTGTACACTCGAGCATCAAATACATCCAAAAGGGACGGATCGTACTGACAATGCGCGTACCTATTGGTTTATTTACTATCAGTCCTTTGAGACGTGATACCATGTCGGGGCGTTGATCCGCTGCGAATCGACCGATTCTCGCGGGTTCTTGTAAACATTAGAAGCGTACCTTCCAATGAGAAAGCAGGGCCATCAGAACGTCCGACGTCAAATTGATTTTAAAATTCGTGGAAATTTTCATCGCGCATAAACTATAGTTTTCTATATCTCTGTACAAGGAGCAAGACTCGTAACATCGAATTTTAAGGTCAACATGACTTTATAAAATCAACGTCTTTAAAACAAACATTCTAACCGAATTATAATTCGAGTTAATCGCAGAAATATGTAAAAAAAAGAATAATTCATCGATACGTTGCGAGAAAAGGCGATTTTTATTCAAATTTTTATTAAAAACAAATATCATATAGAAGGGAGTCATCATTGTCTTGCAGCGAAGACTCTTTTTCCTTCGTATGAATTAAATTTGTACTGAAAACAAATCATACTAAAAGTGGATTATAAATAATTGGATTTTTGCAGTGAACATTTCCTTTTTTTTAATAAATCTGATAGCATTTTGATTTAGTAGGAAAATAAAAATGTAAGATCTCTCCGAAAGTATGGAAATCCGACCAAGAGATCGATGAATTATATGAAACGTGAATTCTTATCGGAAAGAATTTTCAAGAATGCATGAAAAAATAGAATGTTATCTGTTTATCGGATTACGATAGAAAATTTGATTGCGTTTGATACTCATTCATCGAACGATATCAATGTTGCAACGTAATTGATGACCAGAGTACAATTCTATAATGTTTACATTTTAATTAATTAACGTTGAGACTCGTAGCTTCTGAGAATTCGATTTTCGACGACGACAGAGGTTGCCGTCTTGTCGCATGCTTTTCTCATTGCGTTAAATTTCGAAGCTTATACGTCGACCCATATTACGCGTTCAAGTCAAATCGGTCGCAATGCTCACACTTAATTTGTTTCCGCCAACACAGTTGCGCAATTTGCTTTCTCGTGCAATATCGCAATAGGTTTACGATCTTCACCTCGCGAAGTGACGATCAACCTGTCTCTCTCGGTGATGTTACGAGAATCTCGTAGGACGTTGGAGAATCGATTGCACCAACATCGCCTGCATCGGGTTTACGCAAAGCCGATGGAGAGTCAAACGATTTATTTTCTTTGATGTGTTTTTATTGCAAAAGAGATTTAAAAAAAGGAGCATGTTACCTATAACTCTGATTTTACACGAAGCCGGAACTAGCTAGCCTGACCTCATACGAGAATTATTCCTTTGCCCATCTGTGTATATTGTGAGATTGTAATCTCGAAGATTTGCTTAGCTCAGACTTGTGTTGGTGCAATTTTAAACGCATAATCGGCATAATTTTCCGCCTGCATCTACGAGTCGCGTCTATACACTCGTGGATGCAGCCAATGTCGTTTAGTCCGAGATCAAACTTTGCCGATTGATCATACAACTCGAAATGTTGAGGTGATGTCTATGATGAAAAATTAAATATCTTTTGCGTCAGCATAAAGTAGAATTAAAATAATTTTAAATTATAATTTATAAAAAAGATAAGATATAACATATGTAAAATACAATTGAATAGACGCCATATGTGAGCTTGCAGACACGAAAAGAAATAATCGAAATATTTTGTAATTATAATTTGTCGCAAAATACGACGATTTTCTTTTTCTAACAGCCTAAAGTTTTAGTGCTCGTCGTGAGAGACAGTTTAGAAGGCGCATCGCTTTCACGGCGCTAAATGCGTCCACGTATTGGAAGACTCCTCGAAATGCTGCGAGGAAAGTTGCATATTACCGCGCACCGACTCTTATCCCGGGAATTTGCAGAATTTTCTCGAGTTTTTAATATCCGCCAATAAATCGCCGTTTATCGCAACATGATGGATCGCTCTCCAACTCGCGCTCTAACAATTACGGTGTTTGCCGCGAGTGTTTCTTGCGCCGAGACATGCATAAATTATCCGTGAACGCCGACCATTTTTTTTCGCGCGGGTGAGTAGAAAAAAAATCGACGCAACGGCTGCCATGCAGTGACGCTTTTTCTTCTCTCGTGCGAGATTTTATCGCGAATAACAGTAACATTCGTTCATATGATCGAGCGCGAAATCGTATCAGCCTGATTAAACAGCGTCATTATTAATGAGATTTTATTTCTGCGATATGAGTCTGTCAATCAAAAAGTTATTTCCATGACTGTTTTATCTTGTCACTCGAACAGTTTTTATATTCTCCGCCAAGGTGTTAAACTTCGGACTCGATGGCCAGTGGTTTTCTCGATTTATTGACGCTCGCAAGTCGTTGGTGGAAGCTATGCGGGATGAAAGTCGGATAAGACACGCGCGCGTGCGAGCAATTTAGATGAAATCGCCGGTTGTACATACGACGGGCGCCGGGCTCGATTCTTCTTGGGACCCATGGCGATCGTTAGTCACCGGAGAGAAACACCACTGATGGCCATCCGTGCTAGAGCGTAGAAATCACTGAAACGAGGCGGCAATCCGTGCGAACGCTCGTTTACTCGGCACGAATTGCACCGATGTAACTCATTTCCTGCGAATAAGTATGTAAAAAGAAGAGAGGCTCGTAATGGCCACGAGAGAATGAACGACTAATGATAATCACTCGAAATTCGTGGTCCCATTTCTCTCTCTTTATTATTTTATCTTAATCTAATAATCTATTAATCAAAGAAAAGAAACGATAAAATGCAAGCTTTCATGGCCGATTTCGAGCTTGATTTAAACGCGTTATACCATGGATCGATATATAAGATCGAAAAAGAGAAAAAGAAAGAAAGGAAGAACGAGAGGGGAAGAATTAAGTAGTGGAAAACCAGCGTATCTTGCCGTTTTCTTGCATCGATCGCGACGCGCAACGGCGCAAGGAGAAAAATCGGTTTTGCATCCGACATAGAAAATCACCGTCCAGCGCGCGGTGCAATAATCACAAAAATTGCAGCATCACTGTGACCGAGATATTGGATGCTTTTTGTTTTAAGACGTGTTAAGATAATTGTGTGTGAGACAACGTTACTCAGCGGGTCGAGTATATAGTTGCTCAAAAATCGAATCTGTATTTTGTAACTTGTAAGCAGAATTCGGATAGAAGAATGCTGATGTTGCACACACAATGGTGCATCCAAGAGCGCAACCGTTCACTGAGCGCTCAGTGAGCTCTTGCATCTGTTTGGCCTATATTTTTAGATTTCTTTTTCGATATTTTAGATTTCTTATTCTAGAGGAATATACCAATCAGATACAAGAGTTCACTAAACGCTTGCGCTCCTGGATGCACCCATGATGCTGCACATATATTTACGTAACAAGTAGAGGAAAATTTTTAATGTTACATAATTGTAATGTTACACATTAATAATTCTAGTGGTATTGCGACTTTAATTTCAGATTATAAAATATGTTGGCTAACGTCGGGCAGAGTTGACGAGGGCCTACTCGTAGGAAGACGCCTACTTGACTATAGCGCTAATCAGCAGAAGGGAAAACAGACGGACGCGCGTGCATCGAATAGCAGTCCAATTGAGAAGAAAGAAACATAATGGATCCTTATTCATTAAGGTGAGAACCCATTACCGAGATAAATTTGTTCCCCGTCAAACAGATCGCCATTACAAAACTTAGAAGAGGACAATTGTACTTCGATTGTCTCTTGTAAATCGATATCTGCAAAATTTTTCGACATTTTTTCCGCAGTTTGTTGATTCTGTAATTAATGCGAGCGTTTGAAAACGATAAAGACGAGATGAACATAAACTTGAGATTTATTATTTAGACTATTTAGAGTATTTAGACAATGATCTCGATTTTGAGCTCATTCTTCGGATTTCGATAAGAAACACGAGGGGTTCTTCGTCGGTCCTTCTTTTATCACAAAGAGGTGGGTGCTGACAATTGAATAAGTAAACACAAAATTCATTTCTACCAGAACGATCCATCAAAACTTTTGAATTAGGCCCGTCAGAGTTTTTCCTTGCTCTTTGTTGGGGCGCCCTTTTGTCTTTGTTCCTTCTTGCTTTCTTGTGCCTAATGTACATAACACATGGCCAAGCTCTCAAGTATATAACGTTCTGTAGCCTGATTTTTTTTATAGCTCATCATATATTATCTCTTCTATAAAAGTACATACTAATTGTAAGATATCTAATCTTTGTATTTAGTTTAGATATATATTTTGGAAGGCCTTTTGGAGAGTTATTTACAAATTTCTTATAGACAATCCTTCCTTCTTTATTATTTCTACAGAAAATAAAGCCATGTCTAAGATATACAGTTATTCTGTTGTCTGTTAATATCTTACTCCGACATTTTCTGTGTGAAAAAGCAGGTCCCTAAATGCTTTTGTATTTGTCCGGATGTTTTTATCCTTCAGAAATTTAGTATTCTTTAAAAAACTTGTATTTTGCATTTCGGCGAAAAGGCATGTCTCGAGATACTTGATTATTTTTTTTAAGTGTTGAAAACTCCTCTGAAATTCTTTCTCTTTATTTTCATAACGGAAATGCGAAAAATATCGTAATGTCAATTTAACTTCGAGCTTACGATTTAATGTGAGAACGCCGAATTGTCGCTGCAAGACAATTTCCGTCCGAAAAGTTACACAATTATCAGGATACAATTTTAAGCCGGAATAAGCATATGACGGACGTCTTTTAAAACGCAAACGAGTGCCCGCGGCTATTTTAACAGGAAGACTTATTCGAGAAACCAGTTTTTTTTTGTCGGCGTAAAGTTGAAGTTTTTCGATTTGGCAGAGGTATGACTCAAATTATAATTCGATTTCGTCATTGTAATTGCATAAACATATACGACGTGTTATTTTTAAATCATTGAAAAGTTATCGAAATTATCGAAAAGAATTTGAGAGTAATGTGTTATTGAAAATGGAATTATCGCATATGGAAAAAAAGTAAAATAACTTTAATTTTTACTGACTTAAAAATTTAGATAATGGCGAATACATAAAAGTGAATTGCTAAATCATCGTTGATAATGCAGCAATTTAAAATTCAAATCACGTCAAGTTCTACTGCAAGTTTAAAAATAGCTATTAATTCAATAATTCTAATAAAATAAAGGAATGATCTTATTTAAAATTATTAATATCGAGATAATAATAATATCTTAACCGAAGACAATTAACAAGACCTTTAAAGGCTCGATCAACACGTTTCGGATCTTCAGATGTTTTTTTTTCAATTAAAAATTTTCAATTAAACGGTTTTTTCGGCAACGGATTTTTGAGATCATAGTCAAAAGGAGGCCTCGCGAATGGACACTCGATTGCGTGATCGCTCGCCAATTAATCTTTGACCTCGAGTTATGCGTGTGACGTTAGCTTCTCGTGACAAATTGTCTCTCGAATGTCGTAAAGACGTCGCCGCGTCGCGTTGGTGGAACTGAATACTTCTTCCGCACACCCGCGCCATCGTTATCGCACATACATATGTCCTTTGTCTACCGGTATCTTCAGCGAAGAAAAACTGGCAAAGAGAGATAATTATTCTCGAATCGACGATTATTAACATAATCGTCATTATGGACATTTACGTACTCGTCTCGTAGAATAAACAAAGATTGCTGGACATAACTTCAAAATCCCCTCGCTATCTGCTTTGGCACGAGAAACGCATCACGTGTGCGCGACGCGAAATGATCGATGATGTAACTCGTGCATGTCGTAGCACAGAAAATGATCATGATTCCAAATCGGAACGCAAGGAAGCTATAAAGTAGTCTCGCGAGTGTTTCAACTAGGATTTGACGATCTAGTCATCTCGCAAATTTGATTATCGGACCGTTGTGCACTGTTTAATCAATAGGATAACAAGGTAGAGAGAGCACACTCACGATAAACGTAATATACTGTGATAAAATGACGGGATAATCTTTGTCTTATCAAAGAGATTACACTTGACATAATTCGATCGCTAATGCAGGTACCGGGAAAATCGTTTTCAGCGATATATTGGATCCATTTACGATAATCGCGTCACATATGCGTGTTATCGATAATGGTTTAACGTCATCGCATATTTGGAATTATCTCCGCGTGCACGTGTTGCAAATTATTTATTCTCTCACACCTCTATTTCTCGAACTCGAACTGACTGTGATTTTCGAGGGTAACGCTGGAAAATAAAATATATTGACCGGAAAACAGTATCGAAAACACATTCCACAATTTGTCTGGCTGCTATGTCACGCTAGGCATTGTTGGTAGCTTTGTTGAATCAGGGCCAAGGTTAATGCCGCGCGAGTGAATTACGCCAGTTCGGAGTAACGCGTCTACTTTTAGCCATAGGATGATCCCGCAAAGGATCCTTCGACCGACAGTGGCCGCAATTCGCGACGCGGAACTCGCGTGGAATAATAAACGCGCCGTCAAAGACTACATTCGTTACATTAAAATAATAAGAAAAAAAAAGCAAAGAAGTGCAGGTGCCGATACGTCTGGAGAGTTGAACGAGCAAGTAGTGTCGCGTGATAAGTCCCGCGAGTGGCTATACTCCCCCTGCAAGAGCACGTAAAGTATGTAGTCAGCTGATGTAGTAATTAGATCCCCGACGACGACGTGTATAAGTCGAAGTGAAACGGCTCCCCGCCTTTTGCTCATGCGACGTGAAATGTCAAACAGCAAGCGCGCGCTCGCAATAACAATTGCCAACTGTTGCGGGTAGCGGAATAAAAAATTCAGACGGCCGACGTATAGACCGCCGTAAAAGTGTCCGCGCGCGCGAATCCTCATGTCTTCATAAATAGAATCGATATTTCAAGAGCCGGCAATTTACTTACATACGTTCGCCACGTGCCGCTGTGGATTTTTCCGCGAGAAACTCGGTATAGTCTTTAGCTTATGTTAGCGTAATAAATTGCGATGCACACTGAATACGGGATGGGCGGTTATATGGCCGATGAATGACAAGTCCGACCTGGCCTTCTTCCTGTTCTGACTATATGCAAAAGTATCAGGAAAAAATAAAGGACCGGCATGCACGACAAGTTGCACTTAGTCTGAGCGTCCAAGCATATTGTTTGCGTGGAGTACACGTGGTTCATCGAGTGTGTATACCTGCGATGGACTTGCCTCGCGCGAATGTAAGTCGATTTTTTCCATTCATTTTTCGATGAAGCGCGCGGTATACGACCGTGAAACGTTTTCGAGTTTCTAAATCAGTACTTGAATTACATTGATCATTAAACATTAAATGTTTCAAGTTAAAATAATTCTTAGGATTAAACATTTCAAGATAAAGTAATCGATAGGAATAAATGTTGAATTTCGGGACGGTTTTATTTGACACTCTGTATCGCGCACGTTTCGTGTGACGTTTCGGAGAAGTCACGAGCGTGACCTTATCGAAAATAGATTCGAGGATGGGAATCCGACGAGCTTAAAATTATTTCAAGAAAACATTACGCGAAAAACAATGCACCACGAAAATCATTGTGCGTTCTAACGTAATTGTAGTGATTGCGAATCGTGATCGACGAGTCATTGCCCGTACGTATGGATTTCTTAAATGATATAATCAACGATTGCGACAACACATTTTTATCTCCGTCAGATAAACGAAACTGCATTTTTGACCCTAAAAATGCTATACGAGCAATTCAACGAGTACAATTTCGTGTAGAGATTATCAATTTTTTTGTATTCAAATTAGCTATATATACAGGATGTCCCCGTATAAGTAACCACCCCTTTTTATTTTGTAAACTAACAGAGATAAACTTAATAAATATAATATCAAATTAAACGGCTCTAACTTTATTGTAAGCATAGTAATCACTTAGAAATATTATCTATGCTAGAGAGCGGAGAAACATGCATAATTTTTGCACTGTAAAGGGACAATTTTAATATGATAAAAGTTGTCATATCTTTCTGCTCTCTAACATAGATAATATTTCTAAGTGATAACTGTGCTTACAATAAAGTTAGTCAAAGTCGTTTAATTTGATATTATATTTATTAGGTCTATCTCTGTTAGTTTACGAGATAAAAAGTGGTAGCCACTTATACGGGGACATCCTATATAAACATTTTCGTAGCAACAAGCACAATTTATCTCTACACTATATACAATTATATTCTCCTTTGAACGTTGCTTACTAAATATAGATTTATCACCTACACATAAGCAATGTGATTCAAAGGAATGTAATTGTTTGAAGTCTTATATGGAAATTGTGTTGAGTTGGAAAATGCAGAAACTGTTTTCATAAATTTTTACTATAACCATAATAAATAATCCATGCAGTATCGTAATATAATAACTAATTTAATTGTCTAATATAAAGCAATTAGTTGAATCTAAAAAAATACACTCAATAGAACACCTAAAAGAACTAGCGGTATGCTAGAAATAGATCTGTTAAACTATAATCTGTTTGTCGTCTAGCTTAGTTAAAGTCACGGCTAGAAACCAGATTCAACTGTGTTCAATAATACGTCAATTAACGCGCGTTAATTCATCAAGTACATAATTGTATCTAACCAAGATCGTCGCTCTATTTTTAACTGACAATGAGAACAATTGTCCGTTCGACGAGAATGTTTCCAAACGCTGTATTACGTCGTGTAAATTAATTGTTAGCTAAGTGCCCGTGTAAAGAAAGTTATCATCACGCTTGGAAAAATTCAGATTTGCAATAAAAAAATTAATACTTGATACGTATTAAAAAAACATATCATTAAAATCGTAAACGACCAATAGTGTTCTGCATATTTATATTAGGTAACGAAAAAAATATGATTAAGGTTAATCATAATTGAAAATTGAAAACGATTCAATTAAAATGACATTGATTAATGACGATAAATTAATCCATTGCGATAAATGAGTCACAGTGCAACATGCTTGATAACCGATCCGCGTGATCTCATTGTTATGTGAGACAATCGCCTGGAAAACTATCGTTTTGCCTACGTTTAGCAGACACAACCAGCGGGCGCAGTGGCTTGTGTTACATGGCTCTTTCTTTACATGGTAAATCAGTTGGTTAAGATCCTATTCTCTGAACTGATATACGGATATTTAATATCACCGTAATGAATAAAAAGAATGAAATACCCGTAGCTATAATATATTAATATAGACCAAACCACAAATCAACAGTAAGATATATTTAATAAATTCGGTTCCTTTATCTGCATATATTTTTGTCTTTTTTAACTCGTACGAACACACAAGCTCCATTAGCTTTATTGCCATAATTAGATAAATTTTATTTCAAACATTTATCGCAGGCATCTTATTGCAGCAAATAAAAATGGTGCGACAATGATGTATTCAGAACTGCGTCTGAAAACTTGAAACTATTATGAGGGGGCACGCTGTTAAACCCCTGTTAGACCCCCATTCCCCCGCGGAGAAACCAGTTCTTGTAATTCGTATAGGCGTATCAGGCTCGATGCTTGGAAAACGTCTACGAGAGAAAACAGAATCCGATGAACATGGCATGTCTTTACTTAATGTAATCGCTGTGTCGCTTCTGAAAGTTACATGACTTTTTCGTATACATCAAGCTGCGAAATGGCATCATAAATATAGCGCTGGCTTTTTGCAAGTAGACCTATACATTTTTACCGAACTGTTTATAAACGGTAGAAATGTATGTTGAATGTAAAACTGTAGAATAGAATAAAAAAAATATTGATCGAGATTTTGAATTGTAAAGACACAGTCCGCGTATTAGCGAAGAACGATCCATTGCATTTCACCCGAGACGCATTATTAATTGAGATATTTATTTTAAATATGTATACAGCATCGTCGCTATTGCAATAATAAGAAATGTTCGAGTATCATTTACTATAACGTTATAACGAATATAACACGGCCTAATTAAATCGAAATTTAATTTAAGGATTATACACCATTAATTGATTTGCATTTTGACATACGAAACTCGCGAGAAACCAAAACACGCACGGCGAGGATTGGAGCGATAAATATTTATGAATTACAACCGCAGTTTAAACGAATACAAGCGAGACGATACTCGTTGTGCTGTCATTTAAATGGCACGCCGGACGTCAAATATACACGTGATAAACGGCCGTCGTAAATTGTGACCGGGCACGAAAAAGAGGTGCGAGTCACAGTAAAAAGCGAGCCGGTACAATGTTACTTCTCAGTCTATTTGACGATCGATTGATGACCATCCCGTTGTGTTTCAGCGTGGAGCGGGAGGCATCGAAGAACATCGAGGAGAACGAGCGAGAGTGCTTTAAAGATGCGATCGTCTCGAGTCGGAGTCTCAATAGAGGTTTCGTCGAACCGACGAACCTTAGAAATGCCATTCGAGAGGTATCAATTATCGGGCATTATCCCATGAGAGATAATTATACCTTTTTACTTTAGGGCGATAGTTCGTTTTCTATGCGGATGAAAAGCTTTTCAAAGGCCCTTCTGATTGAATAATATTCGATCATTAAATTAAGTTTAATAATGAAATTTGTCGCATTTCAATAAATAATTCTATTTTAAAAAATAATAAGCTCTTTCAAAGGCAATTTTTCGATATTTTAAAGAAATCGCAGTGAAAAGATATTCAGACCAAAAAATTAGTTCGGAAGTATTCTCGTTTGTTCCGCGGAGTTTAAGAGTATCGTAGAAAAGTAGAGAGTCAAGGCGAAATGTGTTCGTTTCGCGGAAGCTGTGCACGTCGCTTTCGAACCTTCGCAGATCATGGCCTGCATCACCGCGGCGTCTTTCCACATAGCGGTGGGCTTCACAATGGCATATTCAGCAACTCTCATTCCTCATCTCGAAAAGAAGGACGCGCCGTTGTACGCCACGAAGGAGCAAACTTCCTGGATAGGTGAGATTGCGTAAATGTGTAGCGTATACGCGCGGCGATAAAGATGATAACGCGTCGTAAATCGCGTTATTTCGTCAAGGAGATATTACGCACGTAATATCAATTACGAATTACGAATAATCACGCATACTCCTCCTCTGCCATACTAATACATTCATCAATACTCAGAACAGTGACGACGCGAGATGATAGTCTATTCAAACTAGATACATTTATCGTAAAAAATAGATGAGTATTTTGTAAATACGACTCGTCGGATTTCGCGCGGTCATTATTGCTATCAGTTAATCTGTCTTCCCTATCGATAAGGCATCTTCACGAGAGTGGACGTATTACGTAAAAGTTGTTGTAATTATCAGAAGAAAACCACATGTGCACGTCGCCGTGCGTGCCTGTTGCATGAGAGTTGCCTGATCGATCTTCGTGCTCTGATTAAATTCGCGTTACGCAAGATCAATCTATGCTCGTCGGCATCGCAATCTTCTCGCGGCAACGATTGTTTTCTTGGCTATAAACAAATTTTCAATTTAGAATGCCAACGTTCGTAGTCCACAACCCTAATCGAGCTCTTAGGTTCATTCGATCATTCGAATTGTGATTTTATTGAGACGTGTGCAAAGGATTGAAAATGGTGGCTCTACGATTAGTCGGGGAAAAATATTCTCTTTATAATGGTAAAAGAGAAAAGTAAAAAATGCGCCGGAGCCAATAAAGCAAGATGAAATGTATAGAGAAAATTCATATATGAATTAAGGACTAAGGGCGTAAAAGAAATAAAATCAATCTGACCTTTCAGCCAGTCTGGCCGTCGTGAGCGCGCCGGTTGGTGCATTATTAGGCGGCGTCCTGATGGAGATGTTTGGTCGAATGAGAACTCTGCAAATCAGCGCGATTCCCGCTGTGATCGGTTGGATCCTCATCGCCACATCGGTCAATATACCGATGTTGCTGATCGGTCGTTTGTTAACTGGATTAGCGACCGCCCTGGCGACCTCGCCAGCAATCGTCTACATCACCGAGGTAGCCAGGCCGGAATTGCGCGGCTCCCTGATTTCATTCGGACCGACGTTGGCATCATTCGGCATGGTGCTGTGTTACGTGAAGGGCGCTTACATACAATGGAGAATAGTCGCCTATATCACCCTCTGCTACTCGCTCGTACCCATCTTCCTGGTGCAGTTTCTGGTGCCGGAGTCGCCCGTTTGGCTCGTCTCGAAGGGCCGCATCGACGCCGCCAGGAAGTCTCTGGACTGGTAAAAATTCAATCTACTTATTAAATGACAAAATTCTTACAGATCTCAAAAATAATAAAACTGACCATTACTATAATAAGATTACTGTTCACTTGAAAACTAATGTGGGAGCTGATATTTACTATAAATTCATTTTATTAATTAACGCTCTTCGAAATGAATGTTTAAAATTTTTTAAGGCTCTGCAGTTTTTTTTTATATTTTTAACACACGCGTAAATAATTGGCAATTCTGTCGCTCGTAGGCTTTACAAGAACGAGGTATCGCAAAACAAGACGTCGGTGGCCGAGGCGCAATTTAGCAATATTATGAGGGAACACCAAATTAAATTGAACGAGGAACGGCGGAGCAAACGCGGCAACGCGTTCAGTAAATGGCGGGGATTCCTTAAACCGACCGGATGGAAGCCCATGGCGATACTCTTCCTGTTCTTCGCGTTTCAGCAGTTCTCTGGAATTTACATCACGCTGTTCTACGCCGTGACTTGGTTCCAAGTAATTTATACATATATTCAATAGATTTATGCATTTTGCACTCTCGTATTTTGTAAATTGTATTCAATCATGATTTTATATATATTTAATGATGTTTTATTTACCGATGATCGCAATTTGTGTAACTAATAATATATGGATGCGGTAGACTAGTTAAACTTTCTACGATTTTCAGGAAGCGGGCACGGGGGTGGATGAATACCTAGCATCGATTTTGGTGGGCCTGACGCGTTTCCTGTGCTCCATGGTGAACACTTGGCTACTGAGGCGATACAGGAGACGATCATTGTGCATAATATCGTCCTTCGGGATGGCGCTGTGCATGATCGTTTCCGGTTACTTCACGCTAAACATCCAGAATGGCGATCGAAGCGGATACTGGGTAAGTGTTCGAGGCTCATTCCTCGTGTGATTTTTGTAAAATTCAAAGATTTTTCAAAGACACGCGAGAAAATGCAACAATGTAATGTTCGCAGGTACCGGTAGCTTGCCTGCTACTTTACGTGTGCACGTCGATGGTCGGGATGTTGACCATTCCGTGGACCATGACGGCGGAATTGTTCCCGACCGAAATCCGCGGGATCGCCCATTCCATCAGTTTCTCGATGGCGAATCTGCTCATGTTCGCCGCGCTGCAGAGCTATAGAAGCTTGCAAGCTTTCCTGGGAGGTATACGACATTCGAAATATTTATATCTCATAACGTATATAATATCGATGTCTGACACAAAATTATATATTGTACTGTGTGATATCTTATCTATAACAATGTCTCTTCCATACGATTATTTTCGCATATTTTTATATTTTTATCGTTTACTTAGCTCTCTTTTAATTCTTTTTATCTAATCTTAACGATTTTAATCATTTCAACGATAAAAGTTATAAGGTAGAGAATCTCAAAACGCAGCTTCGAACGAAGCTTGATCAACAATAAGAAAATTCTAATGTTTCAAGGCTCGTACGCGGTGCAGTGGTTCTTCGCCGGCGTTTCCGTAGGAGCAGCTATCTTTGTGTGGCTACTGCTGCCGGAGACGCACGGAAAGAAGCTGTCAGAGATCGAGGAGTACTTTCATAACAATTTCCTGGCCGCAGGAGCGGAGGCGAAGGACCGAAAACGGCGAGCCGCGAGAAGGGCTCAGCAGAAGGCGAAATCATCGGCGACCGAGCCGCTTAATCCGAAACCCGTGCAGAATGTTTAAGTTCTCTCTTTCTCTTTCATTTCCCTCGTCGTTCTTTTATCACGACCCGCGAATTTTGTATTGAACGCAGAGTTGAAATTGTCTCGGAGACGGTGACCGTATCCAAAAATCGGGCAACCAGCCTCGACGAATTTTCTAACTTACGTGCGGCCGCTAAACCGCACGACCGAGATATAATAGCTTTAGCCGCGCAAAATGTCGTTTTGATACTAATGATATAATTAGTAAAATTTATTCGACGTAAATCGCATCTGGCGTGAACAACTGACGGGAATATATGGCAGAGTGTCAAAAACTTTACGAACGGGACGATAAATGAAGCACGAGGCTAGATCTGGTACCAGTCTCGCGCCTCGTTGCTTTCATTTATTCTCATAATTTATTGTTATACAATTCAGAGTTTGATCTAAGCGCTCGCGCGTGACACGCGTCGTACGATAAAAAGCGAAGGCGAGCAGAAAATATATTTTTCCGATGTTTCTGCTCTTCGCCGGATCGCCGGACTAGAGCTGATAAGATACTGTTAATGTAACGTTATTGCGTAATGAGGGAGAGAAAGAGAGGAAGATAATTAATATACGTCGCGCGAGATTTGCGTTTTATCGAAGGAATCGTAACACGCTCCGCGCGAGAGCGTCCAAGCATAGTGCCTCCAATTTTTCCTTTCCTACGAGAATTTCGCGTGAGGATTTATCGTTACAGTATTATGCCGATCTGATGTCTCGCATAGGTTATATATTCTTGCAGCAGAATCACGATGTGAAGGATTCTCCGCTTTTTTAAATTGCCGCTCGATTTTATTTTAATGGCGAGGCTCCGAGAGAAGAGAAACAATTTATACAAACGTTAACACAGACGATTTTACGTTACGTAACAAACACCATGGGTGCGATTGTGCCTCTGAAGCTTTATCCTGTGAAAGATGAAAACTGTGTAGCAATAGCAAATTTCCTGATCGGGAATAATTCCTTCTCGACGCGTAGAGCCTCGCTGCGTTCGAGCGGGTTTTATTGTTAAGCGGACAATCCGTTCGCTTGTGGCGCCGTTTACTTAGGACAGATACTTAGATCATTCAAGAGATATTTTAGTTTAGCGCCATTAAGAACCATTTAGACGGAGCGAGACGTTGTTCATAAAAAGACGCGCTCGCAAGACAGTGGCCACAACATATTCATATTTCATTCATAATAGCATATTTCGTGCAGACACTTCAGTGAAAAACAGCGACATAAATACAGCCATAATTTGCCGCTCGCGTATCAATAATCAAATCTGTAAAATAACTACACTGTAATTTAATGAAATTGTAAATCAAATAGCAAGTCAATAAATTGTTGCGTGGATCAGATAGTCTTACACAATTTTGCAAGATCGTTCCGTCTAAATAGATTTTGAGGGAGGGACTCGTCATGCGACGGACGGCATCCGCCGGAAGGATCCGATCGGCGAGCCAGACTTTATATATTTTTATACGTTGAAGTACACGATATGCCATATACAAATGTGATAAGCTATAATAAGAGACGTCCCTTCCCACGATTTTTGGCTCGCGCCGTCAAGATAAGTTTCATCTCTGACCGCGGATGACTGGTTTCATCGCGGTTATGCGGGCGATTATTCACGGTCCAATTTTCTATGCATTTACAAAGATCGTCTAAGTACGAGCATTTTCAGATAATCGTCTCAAAAGGGTTACTTTTTTATTGCCTGGATGGATTAGACTTGAGAATTCGACCTAAAACTTAAGATCTTAGATCATAAACTTAGATCTTATCCATAATCCGATTTTCTCAGCAGGACCATGAATAACGCCCTATATATGTTTAAATTAATTTATTGTTCAATTGATCGTTCTAACAGGAACAGACGAAGAATGGACGAGAAGCCAAACTCGATGCAGCCGGCCATCGACTTTTATCACATGTGATACCGTTTTTTCCATTATTTTATTCTTATTTTTCCGCGCAATGGTTGAGCTTTAATGTTACGAATTTATTCATAGCGAGAGGGACTTCCGCCCAAGATATATTCATTCGCGAAAAGAGCAAACTCACTAAGATCTTGCGTTTCTGTGAATCGATACTGTCTGTTCACAGCGAACATATTCAGAGATTGAATCGTATTTTACGTGTTTCCGAAGAGATCGCTGTCGCAAAAAATGTCAATTCAAATAACGGGAAATTTCATCCCTTCATTTTCTTTTCATTCTACTGTTCCTCTTCGTGTATACGCGATGATATTTAGTGTACATCGTATATCGTTGTACGAGCTTCTACAGTATACCACGATGCCATTGTTTATATTGAACATTTTAATAAAGCATTTGTAATACAAAGCATTCCTCCTCTCATTTGATTACGATCCGATATACGGTGAGATCCAGAGATTAGCTTAAAAATTATTATCGATTACGCAATAACGACGAATGCAGGAAAAATTAATCGTATATAGCTTAATAAATATCACACTTATGCTAATTTTTCGTAACGAAACTTCGGTACAAAAAAAATGCAGGATTGATTAAAAAGACCGGGAATTGGGACCAAAAGTTTATTTCCTCAGGAGACTTTCGCAATATTCCTGATCGGTCTCGGAGTGAATCGGTGAGCGAACAGTGTCAGAAATCGCTATTGTAATTGCCAAGCAATCGGTACAATCTCCGCTATGTATTTAACGCGATAATTAGTCTTCATTCATTGTGAAGAGAAAATAGGGAAATAGTAACATGTCGAATGCAAATGAAGATGCGGGAAGCAGTCAGCGGCCGGCGATGCTCGTAGCGATGCTTTATATTATTATGTTAAGTTGGCAATTACAATAACAATACAGTGTAATGTCGTTGCGCGATGTGGGTGTCGCTTTATTGTTCAGATTTATCGGCGTGAAAAAATCTCGATGGAGCTTCTCTCCTCTTCGCGTCTTTATTCTCTAGTATTTTTTATTCCTCCTCACGGCCTCTCGCCTCTGCGTCTCGGTCCGCTGGACCGAGCGCGAACGCGCTCTCGCCCGCTTGGTCCTGACTCGGTCGCACGCTCTTCTTCGGTCATCGCGGGCGCGCGCGAGTATATTTTCTACGGAAGGGTAACGAGCGCGAAAAGGGATGTAACAGCGAATGTACGAGCGCTGCCGCGTCAAAGGGTCGCAAAACGCGGCCGGGTCTTCCGTCAGTCGGCGCCTTCGTAGGGACGTCCGACGGTATACGCGCGCTCGCGATACGCTCGGGAAACAGCGCCGATCTCACGGGGATCCGCTATGCGGGACGGTCGTAATCGTAAAGACTATCTGCGCCGCGAGACTCGACAAACGAATAGATAATAATGGAAATTCGTCGCTCACCTTCTCGGCAATTTGACTAATCAATTCGCCGACCCTCGCGATTAACCTTGATCGAGTTTCTCGTTCCATGGCGCGCGTCGTAATTATACCCCGAGATATTGTCACCGCGCTCGAACGTAATTGACGGGATAAACAGCGATAATACTCACGTCTGCGTAGCCGTGGCTCGAGGAAGTAGCACTCTCCGCATGCATTATCGAATCACACACGCGCGAACGAAAGGACGAAATTTCAGAGACGCGTCGCGAACTCACTGAACCTACGCGAGATCCGTTCGAGTTCGCAGTCGTGCATTGGCCAACTTCAGGATGCTTCCAGGGCAAGCGGGACGCTCGAATCGGCCGGAACTGAAAACGGAACGTAAATCTAAACAGATAATGTGGAAATGGAAATTTTTTCTTGACGAAAATTAAAATGCGTGATTTATAACACACGTACATATTTGTTAAGGAACGTTTCTTGGAAAATTTTACTAACCACAAGCTTTTTCAGAGATTTTCACAGATCGAATTCGCAGCGAGAAAGATGTGTCTCACGCTCATTTAATACGTCAAATATGAAATATATTAAACATAATCGAACGTGTGTAAAATTCATGGCAATAAAGACGCAAATATAATTATATAATACGCTCTTTGTTTCATTTATAAATAATTGCAATGCCATTCACTCGTACTTCCTCAGAGAATCATGCCATTTCAAGTCGAGCTTTCGCCCACGCTGTTAAAGAATCTCGAGTCTATTAAGGTATCGCATATAAATTACTTCTCGAATTTCAGAGATAAGGTCGCATAGCGGATCGCACGAGTCGGTCGATCATCGCGCACGCACGTGGAATTTCTTCCCCCCCCCGAACCTTTGGATCGCGACGGGAGGAAGGGGATAGTTGCGCCAATTTTGGGGGAGCATCTCGCGCACCGCGCGTAAAGCGAACGAATAAAACTGCGACTTGCAACCGCCGGATGCAAAAAGAAAAAAGGGAAGAAACGCGATAGCGGTGCACGTGGGGGAGGGGACGGCGGAACGCTTAACGACGAATTTATTTATGCGCGCGCGCGCACGCGAAACAGTTAACAGCGGGTGTTAACAAACATTAAAATGATAACGCATGGGAGGGCTTACATCCTATATAGCTTCTCGCGTGGGCGGCCGAACGATCCGGCCTCGCGTTCGAAGAAAAAGATAAAGGCGAGGCTGTCGCGGAGGACCGTTCGCCCATCCATCGCCCATCGCCAAAATCCTCATTTACATCACACACGCAATCGAGCTTACAGTTACAACGCAAGTCGAGTATCGGTATAATATTAATAATAATAATAACGCCCGTAAAACTTAACAGAACAAGCAAATCGATAAACACGATCACCACGCAGAGCCTGGCTGTGTCAGAGAGCCTCGTATCCTCAGCACGACCAACGCTGCAGGCAGTGACGACGAGCTACCTAATCCGTATATCAATTATTATATTACGTATAATATAATTACACGTTCTTCTAAGTATTATATCGTATAATATGTATATATATACACACAATCACGTGTCACACAGGCCATGCCCTAAATCGGCGCGAAGTCAAACGTACCGCCAAAGTGTTTGAATATCGAAAATTCGAAGTTTTCAGGCGCAAGATTCGCAAGATTCGCATGTTTCAAATACACGTCGCGTATATATTTAAAATGGATCTTGCGAATTAATTTTAGCCCTCGACTCTTGCGTCGAGCCCTTTAAATTTTGATTCAACTCGATTTTCGCAGACGACCCGTTACTCAATGGCGCATTTGAACCTTCAGCGGATTTAGGGGCGCGATTAAATCCCTCAATCAGAATATTGTCGCGCGTTAATATCGATTATTTAATTGCGCAACGAGGATGCCGTCTCGTCTCTCTCTCTCTCTCTCACGAGAGGACTTGCCCAGAAACCGTTTCTATTTATCTCGACAATAATTTGACAATTCAGCATTTCGAACAGGGTGTCGTACAAGCGCAGAGTAAATACACGCGTGTGGAATAAATATCTATTCGTGAAATGTACTTTCGAGATTCTATTCGGAGCGCAGAATGGGAAAAATATCGAGTCCATCTAGAATTTCCTCTATGCTACGAGAATAATCGAGAAGATCTTTTTCTTCTTCTTTTTTTTTTCTTTATCGCGAAGCGTTCATATTTGTACGACGTCGGCAACAGTCAAAGACCTCTCGCGTAGTAGTAATCCTCCTCTATAATCTCGACCGTGCTATGCGCGAAATTGGTTTCTAGGTGATGCTGAAAGACAATCTTCAATCAAATCCCGTCGCGTCGACGCCGAAGGCACCAAGTAAAAGAAATACAGTCTGTCTCGTGTTTTCCCTTTCAAATTACTCCTCTATTCATTCGATATTTTGCATTTTCTTTGGCACTATTTGGCCGTATTGTGTAAATTACCGCGTCATCACGCTGAATTATCGAGGTATTATCAGACATTCACATTCTACCATAAGTGACTCACGCTTTTCTCTACCTGTTTTACGTTCGGTATATTCGTGTATTAACGTCGAACATTTCCGAAAGAAAAAGAAAAAACAAAAATGATTTTTCGACATTTCTCGTAATGCTTCAATGCTTCGCCTTGACAAATTCATAATAAAATTAAGATTTATTATCCTTACTGTATCGTAACTCGTGACTAAATATATGTAGTAAGAAAAGGACAAAAGGGATGATTTACGACGTAGAATATATAATATATAATTTTTTTTTCTTATACAGTAAACAGAAACGACAATGGCACAAAGTGTTACTAAACTCGTTACGTTAGCGTTTGATTTAGCGTTCATTCAATTATTGGCAACGTGATGAATAGTTTAAGTGTTAACGTTAGTCTCGAGCGCAGATCAATTTTACTAATCACTGCTACTTTATTTATGCTTGCTTCTTAAACACGCGCTAACTTCTCGGCCACGCATCTTTCATGCTCTCACATTAAACTCTTGCTTTCTCTCTCACACACACATATATTCTTTCGTGTATATATATGTATTATTTGAGTGTCTATGCATGGTTCCTCAAAAAAGACTCGACTATTTCGTTTGTGTCTTTTACGTCATTGTGCGTCCTTGGGAATCTGACTAGCACGAAGATTTCAAACGAATAAATTATACACTTTCCACTTTTCCTTATCACGTGTCGTTGCTGTGCATCACAACGTATCGCCGGATACATACGATTAACGCTCGACGCTGAACGTCGATTCGATATTAAATGTAAATAAAACGTATGATATAAATATTTCAGGTTTGCTGATTAGTCCGAGTAATTATGGTGTTCGAACTATACGAGAAATAGCTAAATCATCCGTAAACAGTGATGTTGCATCGCGTTCTCTTAGTTTTATTACCCGTCTCGCTGAATTATTTTTCTCATGGCGAATGAAAGGTTTGAAATCCCGGGAGAGAAAAAAATATTTCCAATCCTACTGCTCGCGAAAATAGAAATAAAATCTCTGTCACGTATCGACAAAAATACTGGACTTTCTGAATACTGTAGCTCTCTCTACTATAAAATACGACATAGCTCGCGTACGGATCAATGTATGTACAGTAAGAAAATAAAAAAGAAATTAGCAAAATTAAACGAATCGAGTTGTTCATTTCGCAAACAAATATATTGTATAAATAATTTCACAATCTTTCCATAGAAGAAAAAAACCTCGCGAGCGCGTATCACGGAAATGATACTTGAAGACGACATATCTGCCAATCGAAGTTACTATGTGACACTCGCTTAAAAGCGTACTTGTATAATCAATATAATAGCAATACAGCTATTTTTCACACTCAAAAGACGAAAAAAAATCAGTATTTCATACGTAATAAATTATCTCTTTGAAAGCTTTACTCTCTTAATAAGAATTAAATCATCATGCACAAGTCGCCCTTATTCTTCTATATAAACAAATAATTCGACAAACCTAACATCGAAGCGTTGATTCCGTTGATGCATCGCTGCCGTCTCTCGAGCAGCGATTCGCATGCACGCCGACGCGAAATGACGCACACACACACGCACACATCAGTCTCAATCGTATCAAAACTTCCGAGTCATACTGTTAAAACCGTCGTCGTCGATCGACCATCAAGACGGATCGGACTTACTGAGGAAGCTAACTAGCATTCGCTCATGCCGCGCGCCGAAGCGGGCGAACCTCTTAAGTATCGCGACCCTGAGAGTCGTGGTATTGGATATTGGTTAATTCTTGTTGTTGCTACGCGGACTCGCCGGTTGACTGTTCGCCTGTTGCTGCGCGCGCTGTATGTAGATGTTCAGCAGCTTGAGCTTACTGGAGTACAGGCAGCTCAGGTGCGGCTTCAGCGCCTCTTCGCCGACCGCGACATGGATCGCCACCATGCAGAAGACCGCGCTCTTACGAACCGCGCTCTCGGAGTCGTCATAAGCCTACAATATGAAAAACAAAGAAAATATAATCATTATATAACGCAATGTTAAATAAAAATTTTCCAAAAATTTATTAACTTCTCTTACCTTAATAAGGCCAGGCATAACCTTGGAAAGATGAGGTTCGATAGCTTCACGACCCCAATGCTCCACCACTTTGTGCAACATTTTTATCGCGCCCATATTCAATGGATATGTCTCCGTAGCGATGATAGTGGAGACCAAATGGATAATTTGTTCCGGCTTTAAAACCATGGCCATCGTCGCCGCGCACTTCTCCGCGTTCCAAAGAACCTGTAATGAATATTATAACACCGTAGATATATAACGCCATTATTTTATTAATAAAAAAAAAATTAAAACGGAATTAATATTCACTGGAGATCTGCCGCCGCTACCACTGGAAGAATCGACCTTTTGATCGTCTGACTTGTAGGCGTTAATAACTTTCAGTACCAGTAACTCATTGTAAGAGGAAAAACTTTCTATCAACTCGGAACATTTCAGCATATCGATAAACGTTTGCAGCACTTCTACTTGTATCATTTTTCCGTCATTGGATAAACTGTCTAGTAAAACTTTGAGCACTTTTCTGAAATATCAGAGAATTGTTAAATCACCAGAAATAAATCGTCGCGTAAGATACGCGTCAGTTGACATTGTGACGTACTTGAAATTGCGTTTAATATATGACGAATCGCCTTCACGGACATAAAGTTGAAATTCTTGTAACGCCGATACTTTTTCCGGAGTTTGCTCCACTTTAGACTGCAGGGTTTTAACCATGTTATCCACGATTTCTGGTCTGTTTATCGAATCTGGTGATGATCCTACAAAGTAACGTTAAGATTATTTCCATTTTATTGTATACGCAAGATTATTTATGAATTAAAAAAAAACCTAAAGCATACATACCATGCGTTTTGTAACCATTGTTCTCTTGAGGTAGAATCAAGTCACCGGCAATTGTATCGGATCCGTTCACCGTTACGTTACTAACAGATCGTCCTCGTTGCGTCGGTGAGGAAACGGATGAGGATCGACCCTGAACATAATTAATTAAGGATAATCTCGGATCTTCCTATCTCATTCTTGTTTTTGTCACGGTATTTTCTTACTAAGCCTACCGAATTGGATAACGTAAGACCTTCCATTCTTTCTTCGACATCTGCCATATTGCTGATACCGCTGTCCTTGCTGGTGGTGGCTCTCTCCAAACGTTCGAAGCCGTAATTTTGAATTTCGGCGGTCGTGCGTCGCAGAGATCTGTAAGGAGAACTTTAAAAGTTAGATTGTTTCGGAATTATAAAATATCCAGAGATTTAATGTTGCAAATTTGTACATGTACGTTGTCCACGTACTTGTATACTTCCTCCAAGTTCTCGTCTCCCCCATCGATTTCAGTCTTCGCGTCCGCTTTAACATCGTTTTTCACTTTCGTTCGAGCTGGCGAGTTCTGCGCTCTAGGCGGTGGCGTACCGGGCGACGCCGGATTACTAGAAGTGGACGATTTCTTCAGGTGGTTCTGCACTAGAGGCCAGGCTGTTTCCTGAAGAAAAAAATAAAACAAAATGATGCAACGCGAGACCGATACGAGGAAACGCTGACGAGTAAACCGGTAGTTAGTTCATTCAACACACCTGATAGGATTTCGGTAACTCGGAGAATATCATAGTAACTTGAGGCGGATTGAGATTGTAAAGTGATATCACAGCGTTTTGCGCGTGCCTCCTCACATCGTGGCTTTTGCCGTCATTCGACCAGTCGAGCAGCCGTGCGAGTGCTGTCGCTGCAGAACTGCCCAGCGCGCACGGTTCTGCCGTTTCAGCGATCTGCGTGATAAAAGTCAATGCTGCTACTTTCACGCGAGTATTTGGTGTTTGTGTTGGATCTGTCAGATACCTCATCACAGCTGGTAGAAGTTTGTGGCCCGGGAAACAGTCTCTGGAGACAAAAATCACATTACGTGTACAAACAAATATAATAAGCCACAGTAAAAACTCGACGGACGATGCAGCACCGCGTGCAATAAAACTCCGTATGAATCCTCACCTCACAACATCAAGCGTTTTGTGAATTTTTGTTTGTATAGATCCCAATAGACCATCGGTGCCTAACTTATTGAGAAGTCTCGCGCACAAAACATACAACCAGTCGCCGAGACTTTCGTTGTGAGTAATTATCAGTTCGTTCAACGTGTCCAAGAACAAACTAAACACCTTGGTGTGGGAATCCATAAACATTTTCGTAAAAATATCCGTCACTCTGCGCAAATCTGTCGTTGTCAAACGACTTCCGCTGCTCAAATAATGTTGCAAGCCGACTAAGCCTTCTTTTCTGTCTCCCCAATGTTTGTGAGCACAGTTTTCAATGATCTCTTTGATGTCCTGTAAAACGAGAAATTATTGCTTTCGTATCGCTTTCCAAGTATTAATGTCAACACATAATTATATTCTGAAATATTTTTGATGTAAAAAAATAAGTAACAAAAAAAAACAATCTCTCTTTTTTTATTAATGACGTACAATTGCTGCACTAATTGATTTAAGAATATCCAATGGTTTTACTTCAATGTGCAGAAATGAAAAGAATTTAACAAACCTTCGGGATAGACTGATCCCATAGATCACGGTATAGTCTCGGTTGAGAGCCACTCCACGAGAACGACTAATGGGTAGATGGACGATGGAGAGATATGGAGAACAGAACGGCGTGTCGCGTTAGTCCAAACCAAACAAATATGCCGCAACAAAACCAAAAGTAAAAACCAGACATGCATTAGCTACATCATCATACAGTGCTAAAAGCTTCATAAAGAATTTTTATTCGTTTTCTTCGTTAATAAAAATTATTTTCTTATTTAATAAAAACTTGATATCATTTCGTGATAAATTTGTGAAGTAATTTCATTTTATGTCTTACAAAAAAATTGTCTTAAATATAAAATCATAAAACAGAAATATTCATTATTTTGAAGTGCATCAATTTGCATGCTATTAAAATTAAAATAAAATCTAAGTATTGCATATAAGCGTTAACCAATCAATTATAAAAAGCGGTAGACCTATTAATTATCGTATAAAACGTGTGTAAATTTCTATTAAATGTAGCACATGATACGTGTAATAATATGCGTGAAATGTTCAATCTCTTCTTGAACACGCGTGTGCTAGCTTACACGAAAAAATTAATTTAACAATTAACACATTAAATAACTTCGATTCCGTAATGTGACATACATCCACTTTTGATCGAAGTAACAAAAAAATCCAATACTGAAGCCAACGAGTGCGTTTCACTTTCTCATTTCTTTGATTTGCTAATAAAACTTGCACTTACATCACTGGCTCGTCTAAAACCGTCTATGCTTCTTTCCGAGCATATACTGCTGTTTTCGCTGTCGTCACTGTGATCGCCTTTGTTGCCCGGTAGTCTGGTGTAGTTGTCGATGCTATCGAAAGTCAGAGCATCCGCCAAAGCGGACTCCGCTTCGCGCGACTTCTGCAGCATCTTTTGCGCCATCACCGGTGGTCTGGTGCTGTCCGTTGGCGACATATGTATGTTTCTCCCTCTATAAATTCAAATAAATAACAATTTTTAACTGTTTATGTATATTATACAGTGGTATGTATGTGGCGCAAGGAGCTGCGCGGCAGCTTCCTGTGCCAAAGATCCAGATTCAAATCTACCCAGAACAATACAATTTTAAAATCGATTTTAATCGATTTGGAAATGATCGCCACCTCTCGGAAGGCAAAAGCGAGCCACCGAGAGTAACCCAGGAAAATCTCTTCTAACGCCGATTCCAAACTGGCATTAAAACTGTAGGACCCGTCATGTCAGGTCTGGCTGTACGCGGACCAACGTACGAGCATTTAAAAATCATTTTCTCAGAACAAACTGTTATTATTAATATGAACGCGTCAATCAGATTGCTTTAGAAAGGGCACGTATCGTGCTGACGCCGAAACTCGAAGTGAGAGAAATTCTCGTCATCGAGCTTTCGGTGAGATATTTAAAAGTTAAATAAATTGACAATTGAGGAAGGACTTGATGTCAAGCCGAAACGATCGTTTGATTGTAAATTACCGTATGTAATTAATTTTGATTAATGTACTTTGTTAGCACGAATATCCAGCTTGACTTCTTGCTCTATTCTATTATTAATTTTAAATGATTTTTTTATTTCAGATACAGAGCGAGAAGTAATGCTTTTGCCGACCCTAGCGTGTTTTCTCCAATGTATCGTGGCTAATTAATGCTCGACAATCTCATATTAGCCACTATTTAAGCGGTTACTATTATCGATTACTTTGAGAGACATCAAGGAGCGTTTATACGACGCATCCAGAATTATTAAAACAGTCACTTCAGCTTGTTCAGGAAAGTTGTTTTTACATGCCCATATATTTACGGATATATAGAAAAGATTGTCTACGCACTGACAAGAGTATGGCATGCAAAGAAAAGAAGATACAATGATATAATCATACGAATTTACAGCATAAACGATTGTTATAAATTGCTTACCTAAGTTTGCTCGCGAAACTCCTGTCCATTCCGAATCTCTGCGGACTAGGTTCGCGACTGTTGCTTGTGCTGCCAATTGTGTGTCCGGATAATCGCCTTGGCCTGCCTATCAGTGATTCACCCTCGCGATTATACGTAGCGTAACTTAATCTAGACGACGGAGAACCCGATCTACTGCTAGCTGTAATGAGAAAAAAGTTTTCGTTAAAGATTCACCGTTTGCACGTTTCGTTTTTTCCACAAAAAAAAAAATTATAGAACGTACGTTGAGATTGTGAAACTCCCGACACTCTCGTCCTCGTCCTTGCCATTCTTTCTGGGCTAGCAACCGCACTGGGATCCGGGGATTTACTAGGACGAGCTGAAGCAATATAAAAAAAATGTGCAACAGTCATTTTATATGCATCGCTAAAGCCCCATCCTACATAAGTCGCAAACGCACAACGCAAACGCGAAGGAAAAAAAATAAAAAAAAAGAGAAACGTCCGTGTTTACGACGTATGTAGATGGGCTTTGAAAATTATTCTATATTAAAATAATCAATATTTTCGACTGCATAGTAAATTTAATAAAATATTACTCACGAATAGCTGCTGCTGCTTTCTGTCTGCTCATGTTCGCATACATCAACCTCGCTTTCGCCCTTTGAGCAGCTTGCAAGTCAATCGCGCTGGTAGATCTAACTCCTGGTGTACCTCGATCTGTAGAAATATAAAACAGATTAATTCTGCGGTATTATTAATTCTTGCGTCACGTAACTTCTACTTTACAACTTCTGTGCAAGATAAAAAAAGAAAGGAAATTAAAGACAGTTCTCCGTTCGTGCATTTCTTTTTTTGCAGTGTGACGTAACGTAATGTACAAAGTGCGATTTATCTGTGAAGAAAAATACAACGAACAATTACAGTAAATAGGACAATTACAGTAACTGTCTGTCGGTCTTTGTAGTATCGGGATACCAGATTGACGATAAGACCGAGGTAAGGACGGAGTACGTCTGAGCGGGCCGTGCGGTTGACCCGTGGTCTGATGCAAATTTTCCGTACTACCTTCGTATGTTTAATGTAAAGAAGAAGTCACAAAGCAGCATGAAAACAGAGTGACAAGTCCTTTATATTAGGAACGCAGTACGAACGATAACATCAATATTATTCAAATTGCAAACGTAATCCGTTTTAATGGAGCGTTTAAATCGCGGTAATAAACAGGCGGAAAGTCTTTACCTGCCGCGCTCATGACGGGTCTGGCTGTACGTGGACTAACGCTCGACGATCTCGCATTAGCTACGATGTTTAAGCTGTTGCTGCTACCGCTGTTGCTGAGAGACATCAGGGAGCGTTTATATGATGCGTCCAAATTATTAAGAAGAATCTCAGCTTGCTCGGGAAAATGATTTTTAAATGCCCAGAATGATCTATAAAAAAAAGTGACAAAAAAATTAATAAAATTATTAAATCAATCTCTTTGTAAATAAAGACAGGCATCGTCGGAACTAAACCGGCTGTAAAAAAAAAATTATACTCACTTCCTAGCGAAAACTCGCGCTTCCGCGTCGGAATCTGCGATGCCCTTCTTGAGCGCGTCCGGCAATATTGTTATGTGCTTCTGCAATATCTGCGTAGGCCAGGTCTGCAGGATTAAAGTCAGATATTCCCAGGACGCCCTGCGAATGTCTTTGCTCTTGTTGCTCACGCACGATATAATAATAGGCACATATCGACTGCACTGGGTATTTTGAAGGATGAACCGAACTGCCACCGCACCGGCTGTCGCCACGACCTAGTTTACCATGAAAATGGAAAGAGTAATTAAATTCTCCTAACTCTTACGGAGATTAAACGTAAAAACTAAGTGGAAATGCATTTTACAGTGAAGATGTGTAATTAAGACTCGATATAGCGATTTCGAAAGTAACAGAACAATAATAAGGATCTAAATGTAGCGATCGTGGCGTAGAAAGCTGTGCGTCTGCCTTCTGTGCCGAAGACCCGGGTTTAAATCCCACCAGAAACAAATCGAATTTTATTCCGTAGCAAATATATCTAACGTTCTATGAAACCTCACCTTGGCACTGTTCTGTATGAGGTTCATTAACGTCAGCAAAACCGCCTCGCCAAAACTGGCGAATTTGGTCTTCAGGCTCTGACTCAGAAAGGCGAGAGTTATACATGCTTCTCGCGCTACTTGGGATCGAAGGTCAGTGCAGGCCTGCTCGAACGGTCGCTGTACGCTCTTTAGGCACTCGTAGAAATTTTCGTAATTAGTGCCACCCGCAAGCACAATGGCTCTCAATTTTTTCATCTGGAAAAGCCAAGAAAACAACCGATAGAAAATCGTTAGGTTCACGTGAGAGAAGGTACTCTCGTCCCCTTGCGATACGTACGCTATCCATTTTTTGTTTCCAATCCTTTTTGTCGTCGCCCACAGTCTCCCTAATAATTTTCATCTGTTCTTCGAGGTCCTTCGCCGAGAATAGATTGACGGTAGGCACGTCCTCGAACGAAGTCATAAAGCATTCTTCGTCAACGGCTCCGGCTTGCGCTGTACAAACAATGATAACATTTTATTATGTTCGCTTTAATGCGGAAATATACACATGTGCGCTAAGGAATCCTTTCTAAGAATTATACTTTCCATGCTTTGCGCACTTTTAGAAATTGTCAATGATTACGATACTAATTTTAAATGTTACACATATTGCTATGAATTGCTATGAATAATGCTCAAGCAAATGCAAGTAAAAATTAACGAAAATGATATGACTGCACGTGATAATAAATAAGCGCTGTGTGTAGTTACATGTCAAGTTATATGAGAAGCGTATTGACCAAGAAGCAATAACGCGCAGGACATATTCATTAATTGGGGAAAAATTTATACAATTTATTAAGGAAACTCCGTGTTACATATTCGCGTTTAAGATTTTGAATTGTATATAACAGCGTGATTATCTGTACTATTTTATCTTTTAGTCGGAAATATCTGCGGATCTCACAAAATATTTTCTAAAATAATAATTGCCAATAGTAAAATTTAGAAATGTACCTGATGTCGACCTTACTGACAGAGCTCTTTTGACGGTCGCTGCCCTTGGGACCGCGTAGGATGGAGTGCCAGGAGGAGCTGTTTTCATGCAAGCGAACAGTTAGCGTATTTTTGTCATCGAAACGTTAACATACGTTGACCCTTGGCTGATGAATCTTTCCGACAATATATTGTTACACAAAATGCAAAAGTAAAGCCGCATTGCGGTTAAAACTAAGCGTAAGTAAGGATTATTGCGACATATATATTTCCCATGTGCGCTTCGTTTGCAGACCGGGTGCTTCTATGACATCGAGTCAACACTGAGTCATGACATTCACATATAGATATATATTTCGGGTGGGAAGACAAAGAGAGACACATCTCAGGTAAAATACACGAGACAATTGCTCACATAAAAAGCTATTTGATTTGTGCGACACAAACTAGCACTGCTACGTATCTTCGTTCCAATACAATTAAAAAATACCGATAGTTAATGACATTCTAACCAAATACGATACGTAAGTTTTATAAATTAAAAATAACTCGTTCGAATATTTAACATGTATTGCTACTTGCAATTTTTACATCAACAGCTACTAACGAAAACAGTTTTAGAGAAACATGTTTCGCAGTTGCTAAACTTTTGCTATATAACATGCTTAAAAAACTAAATAAATAAACAAATTAAGACTATCAAATTGACGATTAAATCGAAATAGTAATTAAAATAATGAGACATGTGAGATAATTCGGATAAACATTTGAATATATTGAATACCTAAGGCAGAGGATGGTGCTTTAGCGGGCCCAAATTGACCTCTTTTCGGAGGCATGTTGAACCTCTTTACGGGAGCCGATTTGATCTGCAATGGACATTATTTTTTTCTCAAAACGTTATTTCCGTTTATAAACATGCAACAAAGCTATCTATGCACTTTCGGATTCAACACTTACCGCTCTGTCGAGTTCATCGCTGTCCTTGCCAACTGCAACAAAAGAGAAAGAAAATTGTCACAATCACGACTCGCGCATTTTTTTCTCGCTATAATAAATTAGAAGATTTATAAATCGCAGAGTTCTAAAAAGAAATACAATATTTAAAAACAAATATAATCTTATAGAAACAATATTTTATTATATTCTATAAGTTGTTTAATCACAGTATCGTCTTATTTTGTCAACATAATATAACGTAGGTTTTTAATACATAGAAAACATAGAAAAATTAGTGACATCATCGCCATAAAAAAATATCTGTACTGTCAATTAATATATTGATGATATACAACCGCTTTATGTCACAACGACAAGATCGTCGGTTTCATGCGGCAGAATAAATTCATAGGTATACCTAAATCCGGATACAGCCAAGGCGGCTTGTGGATGTCGCAGTGACATCCTCTCGCCCTCGCACCCGGATGCTTCACTATATTATCCCACTGCAGTATCCACCTGCTGCTCGCGTCCCACAATTTCTTATCGATACTGGGATACTTCTTTAATCCCCGGCGTAGGCACCGATGCCCGCTCGGTATTAGCACGTCGGCGTCGTTCATCGTGATCGATGGTGTATACGATATTTTAGCGAGCACGGCAAGGATAAATTCCTCCACATGTCGCGGGAGAATTATAACGACGTTGACATTTCGCCAGCGTCATCGTCACCTTAATAAACCAGTTGCGAGCGAACGTTTTTTCTGTCTTTATCCTCGATTGCACTATAATAATATCTTTTTTCTCTTTCTCTCTCAGGATGCTATAAACGGAGCTTAGAATAATATCGTCGTAATCAAGCTACTTGAAAAAATTTGCATTTAGAACGCATTTAATAATTTGTGACTTTTTAAAATCTTTATTTATTTCCGCCTCTAATTATAACACGTCTTTCAGAGAGGACTTTATAAACATTCCGCTTCGAGTTTTTAATCAGAATAATCGAAGATAGATAATCAATTGTGAAGTGGAATTTTTACGTGCTACGACGATATTTTTTCAGGGATGCGATAAAGAGAGCCCGTTTATCACGTGCAATTAGCGGAGTTATCTGAACTTGTCATGTATGCCGATAGCCTGATGGCGCATGAATTTACAACTCTTTCGATCAAGGAATTCTCTCGCTAATGAGTGTCGGAACTCACGAAAGTGTAAAAGTCTCGAAATACTGTGGGGAAACGTGCGTACACGTGCGAGCGATGTGCGCCGCGCAGCGAAAGTGCAGGTCTTCAGTTTTTCTTTTCCCGCGCTATAAGCCGCCTCGCGTCGAATTAATTTCCACATCCTAATTGGATTCCCGCGAGCGTGCCATATTAATTTGCCGCTCTTTTCCCGCGCGAGCTACTCATTAGACGGTGTAATCGCGCGCGTCAGATGCGTCAGATCTGAACGTGGATGCCGGATTTCGTTTCACTGACCCACGTAATAATTCGTAATAGAAGACAATGACCGAAGAATGCTCCGCTGCTGCTATTTCCTCTGATGGCATTATTTATATTCGACAATTACAATTCTAATTAGCGTCATTAATTTTAACTAGCTACAATAAAGTGTTTACGAAATTGCTGTATTTTAAGAATTAAATTTAGCACAGAATGCGAATTTACTTATTACTTCCCGCTTTCTCTAATTATTACAATATCTCGCGATTTTTTTTTTTTTAGGTGAGAATTCAATCGATGAAGATCCACGAGAGTCGCGTCGTCGCGATATCAAGTGGCATCGCATAAATAAATCATCCTGGGAAAAATGATTGGAATTATTGTGGCGCAAACTGGCAATTTGTGGCAAACGGCGAGAGTAAGCGGCAGTTAGATAATTCTCCATGTATATATATCTCTCTCTCTCTCTGCAGGATTTCAAAATTGCCGGCGTAACAGTTCTTAATGTTTGCTCTTGCCTTTCTCGCAAGCGTCGTATTATCTACCACTCGAGCATTCTTTGCGGTCGCACGCATGCACGCGCTCTCGCATCAAGAGGTTCTGTAATATCCATCCGCGTTTTAACGACGGTAAAGATTCTCTCTTCTCCTGATGCGAGGCAATGCTCTCGGCAACAGGAGTTCGTCGTATTGCTCGAGTTTAATTCTAAATCGCTAATGAGCGCTCCCAATTCCCAATGTTGACTACATTTAAAACCCGGCAACGACAACTGTTCTTTCCCGTGGCAGTTACGATTTTGATAATTGACGCTGAATAATTGACGCTGCAATTTGACTCCTCGAAATTCGTACGTTTGGCGCAAAATGTCTATACTTATTTAGAAATCACCGACGCGTGTCGTTAAGAAATATTACGGGAAGACGACTGCATTCTCGGGGGCCGTGTGAAAGACACCGGTTGACTTCTCTCCGCGCGAAACCAGTTCAATGTTCTCCGATAACTAACGCGAATTCGCATACCTGGCATTACCGGCAACGATCGATAGTCCAATAACAAAGCGAACTGTTATTACACACGTCGCCAGTAATAACACCCGCCCCGGGAATCGAAAATGCGATATAGGTACACCGCCGATATTCCCTCCAGCTGTCGACCGATCGCGACCCATTTATTAATATCTTCGGTACCGCGGGCTTCTCCGGTGTTCTTCGGTAACAATGAACGTGCCTTCACACGCGCCGCGTTACACGTAACAAGATCGGAATAATGAGGAAACCCATTTTCTCACGTTACAGATAGCATCGTCTCGCGCGCGCGCGCGCGGAGCCTTTTCCTCTCGAGTTCCACCGTTCATTCAGATCTCCGCGCGCGCCGTTCAGATATTCCGACGAGTTGCCGGCTGTCGTGCCGGGAAAACTTCGAAACCGCCTGATATTTCGCACGTTCCGACCATCTAGTCGCGAGTGAACTTGCCGCGAGAAATATATGTGATCGCGTATAGTTACAAGCTTGAAAAAGAAGGAAAGAAACGGATTCGAAATTATCGATTCCGACCTGAAAACACCGTTATCGAGGTAAACGAGAGCTCTGCGGAGTGAAACGAGTGGCGATAACGCATCGAGCCCACTTGCAGAGTGAAACGCGCAAGCTAACTTTACGTAGCGAAGCGAACTGTACTGTTTTCGAATAACAAACCATTAAACAAGATCACGCCAACCAAAGAGATCTATGTTAGATTAACAGGCAGCTTTCAGCCCGCCTGAATGTCCACTCGATTTATATCGAGAACGCGTCCATTATTGTGAATATTTTTTTTTTTCCAAGACGGAAAAGAAGGAACGAGCATTCGGCTCACATCGGTCTGCTCCTCAAATCATTCGTGCAGAGACGATCGTGTGGTTTGAATAATAATAAAAAAAAGAAGAAATCATAGTGCTTCCCGGAATCGGTTGCGTCACGCGATCCGGCCTCTATTACACGCAAGCCGATTACCGCACACGTGCGCGGGCATTTATCGCCGACGTGGATTAGCATTGACTAGCGGTAGACCGGCGCGCGGATACCGCGCATATAAAAAGGGACACACCGCGACGTGTATTAAATCACGCAAAAACCGAAGCCGACTCGCCGCGCCGTCCGTTAGAACGTCGCCGGCGAGAGAGCGATCGACGCGCGGCGCGGGTTCCGTCGCTAATTACGGCGCGACCGATCGAAGAGATCTTGATTAATGTGCCGCCTTATTTATGCCGAATAAACCGTGACGCGCGGTTTTGCGCCGCCAATCCCTCTCCCCCCAACCTGCGGCGGGATCTTCGTTTCACGCCTCGTTATAACGCGATTTAGCCGAAACAATGTGCGAGCGTAGACGACGTTCCCCCGGCGCTTTGTGCAGCTCCGTCGCGGCGCCGAAATTGCACCGAACGAAAACTGGTTCCGCGTACGCGACTTCGGCTTACTCATTTACGGGTGTTTTTTTTTCCATCCTTTCAGAAATAAACGGGCGGGCAAACAACGTCGTGAGGGAGAATGCAGAATCCTGTTCCCCGCTTTGCGCAACGTTCGTTGTAACGCAGAAATTAACAGCGCTTTAAAAGACTGTCGAACGAGCGGCCGCGATATGTCTCGCTTTTACGCTCCGAGTAAACGGAATATAAGTGATTAAATGGAAAATGCCGATGGGGGTATTCGACTTTGATTTCAGAACGCGTCATTCTCTTCGTACGCGCGGGGAATCGAGAACGAAGTCGTCGTTCTCTCCGTTGAAAGAAGCAAGAACGAGCGCGCATTGTGTATTACATAATTAAGGCCTTCCTCCCCCTCCCGCCATGCCGGCGTAATACAAACGTGAGTTTTGCATTAACAATCGCCGCGTGCGGCGAGAATGCTCGAGCGAATCTAGTTCATCGCATTCGGCCGAGAAAGTGCATTAATAATTCCGTCTAGCAGCCTCGGAGCGCCGTTTCGCACACTCGCCAACGAATGCGAACACTTTTGTTGATTCCCCCTACACAACACACGGTGTGAAACTTCTCTTATCTTTCTCAAAGCGGGCCCGAAAATGTGATACAGATAGAGACGCAAGCCGGTGCCCGAGTCTATTCGAACAAAAGTTCGACGACGGTATTATCAAAAATTTGCGAGGAGTACAGAGTCCTTCGAGAGTCCCGTGCGATGAAGTCGCGTTTCCAAGACGCCTGACTTCAATTCCCGGCGATGCAAGCCAAGAGATTTCATATCAAAACTTTATTTCCAGGATTCAACGAAGACGGGGACCTGTTTACGCGAAGACGGCATTTGTGCCTGGAAACTGGATACACGAAGGGGATACCGCCGCGTGTCGCGCGCGATTCTTTTCGGGATAAAACGTGGCTCTCGCTCGCACATCCCCGGCGTTCCTTTCCTCAGCACACAGCACTATCTCTTTCTCTCTCTCTCTCTCTCACCGTAGCCGCAGGCGAGCGAAACAATCGGACTCTCGCGTAAGCGAGTCCTATATGCAACTACAACTCGACGAGCGCTCGTTGTTTGTTTCACAAAGCCCGACCGTGCACTGCACTGTCCGCGAGTACCTCCTTCGAGCGCACGAACCGCAATGACGATTTAAAACGACGTCGTCGTTCGCACCGTCGCGTGATGATAGGTATCGATACGAGCGTCGACACGGCACGACACAACGCGAAGCGCGCGATAACGCACCACGCATGCACTTATCGTTTAGAGAAGTTCCGCGCGAGGCAAACACCGCGGCCTCGCTTCGCGAAATGGTCGAGAGCAACAGTCGAGTAGCGTTACACACAGTCACGGGTTCTGAACGAAGCGGCACCACACACAACTACACGGGAATGCAATTTTCGATTCCACGTATATGTATGCATAGCGCCGGAGCGAGGAGGAATAACGCGCGCACTCCTCTCGTTACACGACGATCGTCGCGTTTTTCGTTTCACGGCGAAAGAGAGATAGGCATCGCCGTCGCGTGTCCACATGACGGGGTAAGGTACGTATATCGAAATGACCGATCCTCACACGCGAACCGAAATCACGAGAACGTCTCGTTCCTCGCGCGCGTGTCACCGTGGAAAAAGCGCGAGAGGAAGCGGCGCACACGAGACCGATACATCGCGAGGCGAGGCCTGCCTATACACAACGCGGCGTGCACGGCGTCTCTCACGTTGCTAAACGCCGACTCGTTTACTCTCTCGACCGGGGGGGCTGCCGAGAGTAAGCGCTTATGCGCGGAACGCGAGTAAAGCCGCCGGAGCCGAGTAGGAGGGGGTCCCACACACGGACCTTCCCCTATCGTTGGTTCCCTGCTTGGAAGGGGCCAAAGGCCGTAGGGATGAACGTAGGAGACGAAGGGGCCTCTCCGCCGCACGATCACCGCCGCCGATTCCCGGAAAATCAATGCCGGCGACGCTATTGTGAAGTGTGTCATCGGGGACACAATGATGCAGTCACGAAAACGCAGTTTTCGCGAGGTCGAGCGGTGCGTGTTCCTTAATACTATGCTAGTAACGTACGCCTTACGTGTGGAGTTGTAAAGTTACACAAGAAATTGCGTATTCCAAGTTCCGTCTCTGTATACAAATATCCATCACGCGAGATTGAATTTGTATTGTATTTTAATTTATTTAATTTTATTAATTCTGGCGTTTCGTATTGTATCTTTTTTTTCTCTCTCTCTCTCTCTCTCTCCAACGAAAAGTAAATACTAAATATGATTATAAAATGATTTTTTTAATAAGAAATAATATATAATATAAATACTATTTCATTTTTACCTGAAAAGCCTTGTGTATTTATTTACGACGAATACGGCAGAAAAGATGAGCGTCAATTATAAGGTATTGCGATCGATCAAGGCCATATCTTCGTTGCGTTAAAATAATAATTATAAAGCCCTCGATCGCCATTGCATTATTCTCCAAGAAACTTATTACATCCCGCTATGCTATAATACGGGATGGTTGCTTGCTTCGCTGCGTCTCGCGCGGCGCAATCGTTCACGAAAGGAAAACCCAAGCTTGATCGGCAATAAAATATGAAAGCCGAATTGTCCTGTCAATAATTACGGGCTAATTGGCGCGCGGGCTAATTAACGCCGGTCTCGCCGGTAAAAGCAAGAAAGTCGAAGATGTCGCAATCGCCCGAGAGATACACACACGCTCCGAGAGTGCGTCAAGCTTTCTTGCCTTCGCCGCCGCTTTTGCATTCACGTGCAAAGGTGCGAATTGCATCTGCGCGCGGCTTTCTTTCGCGTCCGTGCTTTCCATCGGGGGAGAAGCTGGGGGGAGGGGGGGAAGGAGGATTAACGTCCCCAAAGATGAGATCGACCGAGTTTCACCGTCGGCAGAATAAAGAACGCCGAGCGATCGAAATCGGGCACTGACTAATCGATTTACTTTGTCGTCCTGAAGACCCGAAAATGTCATTTGCCAATTTGCCCATGTGGCGGCCAGGGCCGGTTTCGATGATGAATTCAACGCAGCTCATATAAAAATCAACGATTCCTTTGATACATTTTTAATTATAAGTAATGACTCAACTAATTTTAAGATTACATTAAATTGAAAATGCGAAAATAAAAGGGATAAGACAGTAAATGTACGCAAAATAAATATATAAAAACATACATATATGTGTGTGTGTGTGTGTTGTATACTAAACTCATGTTATCTATATCGTATTTCTTTGTCAAATTCTGCTTTCGAGAGAAATCTCAATATATATATTTTCACTTTTCGTCTAAATCTTTAGCCGGCCCTGCATATGAAAGAAACACCGCCGCCGCGCCGTCCGGCCCGATTTCGAAAGGATCGACAAATTGACCGCGATGGAAACAGGTGGGTGATTGATGCGGTCCGATTCAATTTGCGCGAGTTTTAAGTCCGTCGGCCCGGCCCGGCCGCGGCAGAAGCGATCGAAAGTGAGAGATGGGGGAGCAGGGAGGAGAGATTAATGTGGCTCGCGCGAAATAAGGCTCGGTTATGTCGCTTGTAATAAACAAAAAAGGACCGAGAGACGCGCGCCGTGTCGAAACGCCGCCCTCGTAAATCTGTCGTTAAAAAGCCCGCTCGCGTGTTTCGGATCGAAGACACGTGAGCGTAGTGCACGCGGGACGTTACGTAAGATTCGCGCGAAACTTTAGCGGTGGATCCTTTGACGAAATTCACTTTCGATCGCCGACGCTCCTTTCGCGAACAATTCCGACGCGAGATATCGAGGAAAGATGGCAGGAAATGTCTCAGGACACTGGAACTCGTTATTTCAGTCAACCAAATCTACGAACTCGTAAATATACGGAGCTAACTTCAAGCGGGCTTTGATTCCAATCCGCGAATTCCAGGAGCTCGATAGGATCGATGGAAGATTCGATCGATGCGTTTCCGCGGGAAGCGAGATAATAAATTATTGCCGTGGCCGAGTATCGCGTAACCCTTAATTAACACGCGACGCGTTGCATTAAGGCATAATTAAGCGCGAGATACGCAGCTTGCGGGCAGCCGGATCAAGCGGATCGATTATGCGATTACAATACTTAACTGTAACGACCGGCAAGATTACGTCTTGCGCGACGTATTCCCCGATATATAATTCATATTTATCTGCGTATCTTTGGAAATATATCGCGTACTCAATCATTATTTAAATTACACCTATATACATTAAACTCTTTCCAATAAATCGTTTGAGAAATTTACAAAATATCTTGGAAAAAAATTCTGTAATGTTTTAGAGACTCGAAAGAATCTGTCGGACCCCGCGCGATTGCACAGCTTTAGGGTCAAGCGACGTTGAATAGTCCAATCATTTGGCGTGATATAAAATACCGGAAGAGCGTATAAACGGCCTCCTCGTAGCCGTGCCGCGATTTTCACGATGCGACGCTATCGTGAAAATACTTCGCGGCTTCGCGGATGTTTTCTAGACGTCATCGGGTGGACCGGTGAAAAAAAACTGGGCCAACGCACGATGGCAATTTCCCCCGCTCCTTCTCAAGTGCCATCCTCCTTTCTTTCTTTCTCCCTCTCTCTCTGTCTCTCTTTTTGTCTCGCAATTATGCCTGCATATTCGTATGCACGATGGGAAGCGGGTATCGGTAATTACACCTGACGGTATAATTAAGGTATATGCGAACGTGGCGGCGGCGTGGGCCGAAGGAGTTGTGTGCCGCTGTCTTCTGTTCTCTCGCGAAGCTTGTGCCGCCGCACGCCGATGCCCGCCTCCTCAGAAATTCAGCACGGACGTGCGTTACGGAACGGCGTGTTACGGAAGAGCGGGAAAAGAGTCAGAAAATAACACGGCTTCCGGCGAACGGCTCTCGCGCCGTTTCCCGGCTGTCGTGGGGAATCGCGCCGGGTGTCCTTGGTGAAAGCGAGTTAGTAATTTAATTCGTTGGTAATTAGCGTTGCGCACTCGCGTGTTTGCGACGTTCAACACGTGAGAGGGAAAGAGAAAGAGATGAGGTTTGCGATACAGAAATTAACCGGAACGTGAGCTGGAAACAAAACGACCTCATTTTTTAGAAGATGTGAAAAAAATTGTCAAGTCACTCTTTGCAAAAAGTCGACGTTGTCCGTCTCAGAAGCGTATTTAAATAATTTTAAGGTCTTATTTCTTTGCGCGACATCAATGAGATTTCGAATGAAAAGACGTGAATTTAGAGAAAAATAGCCGACAATAATTGAAGTTGCGCGAGTCCGCCGAGTATCAAAGTGGTGGTCGAAGGCCAATTTATGATGAGCAATCGAACGTCGCCGGCCACTCGCGGGACAAGAATCATTACGGACACTATTATCAGCGAAAATAAGTCGACGTTTGAATTCCGTTTTTTTTTATGTTTTGCGTCGCAAAGAGAATGAGACGTATAATTAGCCACTAAACTAAACTACTCGTCGAACGACCTTCGCCGAGCGAGGAAATAATGATGCGAGAGCCTCGAAAATGCGCAGGAAATTGACAGCATTGACCGTGCATCAAAGACGGTGGCGGTTTGAAAAATTACCGCAAGCTGATGCGTATATAAAGATAGATTTGGTTGAGAATTCTCGGTTGAGACCTTCGTCGATTTCCTGCTTCTTTTTTTCCAATTTTTACCTCGTAAAAGATTTTTAAAGAGTTATCATCAGATTAAGGCCCACATCGTTGATCGATGCTATTTTAATTAATAAGCCAATTTATTTAACTCGCCTCGCGTTCGTGAGTTAAATTCACTGTAAATTTTTATGTCGCGTTGAAGTAAATACGAGTGCTCTAAATATAATCATTAAGTAAAAAGTACAGTTTAAAATCTAGAGTGAAATAATTTACGCGGCTTGTTTTGCGACGCTCGACGCATTTGTGACGCTCGACGCTCATGAATGAGACTGTGAATTAGCAGATGCTTCATTACGATAATGTAAGAACCACCGCCGGCGAAACGGGACGCCCAGTTCCGGGAGGAGGAATAAAAGAAAAGCCGCGAGCGATGGTCGATTATAGATTTTCTGGGTGGCGTCACGCGCCACCATGAGATCATCGGCATCGGAAAATGTGAGCGTCAATTCCCGCGTGCGAGGCACTCACTGCCGTTAGAGAGACAACGCTAAGAAGAATCGCCCACACGGCATCCGCGTCGAGAAGGCAGGCGATAATACCTCGTCGTTACATAATAGCGCATATACATTGCGGATAATCGCGCAATAAACGCTTATCGTGCGCGACGCCGTGTGTCGCGGGTTAGGCAAACAATTACGATACCATTATAGAGCAAGCCGGTCCCTTTTTGTTTGAGAGGAATCGTGACGCGTAAAGATTCTCCAATTCTCCGATTTTCGCTCGCTCGCTCGATTGTCTGACGAACATGTTCCATCGTATTTTCGATTTTTATTTTACGAAAAGCAAATCGTATAAAATAAATAGTCATAAATTGATGTCATTAACGCCGCCATTAGTAACGCTAATCGTAGCTAGAAATTTATATACAGAATTAATCCTTTCTAAAATCGACTTTTCCGTGAGATTCGGACAAGTCCGTTGCCTGGTTACGCAAAGGGTAACGGGGCAACGGTCAAAGAACGCACGACGAAAGGGCAGCAGCTGAGCATTATTCCGTATTTTCATATCTGATCGCGCGCACACGGGCGCAACCGTGGAACCGTGCGCTGCTTTGCGGAGATAAATCTGCGTGTTACCCTACCTTTCACTTGCGCACGTGTGCATTGCATCTCGCTGCCCTCGGGGTAAGGTCGCGTAATAAGACGCAAGATTAAGAGCGGGCGCGGGTGGTGGCGATGCGAAATGCACGCGGACGCGTAACGGGGTAGTTTTCTATCGCGTGACGGGCGAGCTCTGGCGCAAATTATTCTCGTGACGATTGACACGCCGTAATTAAAGTTACTGCGAAGTCTGAAACAACTTAAACCCAAGACTTAACTTAAATGTAGATCTCTAAACCTTCGAGGTGTTACTTCATTTGAAGATTGAACCTAGCAATTTGTATATCTATATCCGGGAACCGTAAGCACGTGTATCAAGTTTTAAATGCAGGCTAAAAAGTTGTCAGTTTATGTCACAAAAAAAAATAAATTCTTTTTTACGGCCACACACGTTTTTATCATCGTGCGACTCACCGCGATTTCATTTACATCTTTTCTATTTCCAGTTACGAGGAGCGACTCGAGAGGCACGGTTGACGCGTTTCGGAGAGATCGCGTGGTGTAACCGTGCCTTTAACGCGAACTTCTAACACAATCGCGCTGCACGGGGTCACGGGGAAAGGGAGAGCGAAAACGAGACTTATGCAAATTTTTGTTCGCTCGCCGGGCGCGCGCAACCTTTCCGCGTCGCATAACTTGGAGGATACCGTCGCGATGACGATTCTAATCGGTGTGTTTGTTGCAGAAATTCCATTGCGATGTGTTACAAAAAAAAAAAGAAACAAGATTTTGCCCCGCGGTTCTCTCATTTGTATTCGACGAACGAGTTAGGTCGTCAAAACGCGGCGGACGGGTGTCACGAGCGCGCGATTACGTCACGATCGTGAAATATGCGTAAATCGTAAAAAAGTAGAAAATTGAATGTACGCAAAGCGTTAAGCAAACGTTCGCGTTTATGCATGAATGAATAAGATAGACACACGATGTATAACACGGCCGATCGAAGATTAATTCCTCGGGATTATTTTAATCGCGGGAGTAAATTGAATTTTCTTCGCGCGCGGCACAAGTCCGTTCAAATTATACGTTTTCAATCTGACATGCGGGGCCGCGTTAGATGCGCGTGGTATTCGATATATGGTAACGCTGCCGGGATTCCGTAATGCTGGCTACAGAGGCGCGACTTGTACCAGGAGACTTGAAATATTCATAGATGCGTAATCAGCGTGTAGAACGTGCTACGGAGTCGCTCTAATAACGCCCGAGATTGAGCCCTCGGACTTTGCCGCGGCCGGAAGTTCGAGTGTCCATGAAGGGGATGGACAACACGGCGCTTCGCGGAAGATCGTCATTAACGCTTCACGGCTATTTTGAGTTCTATTAATATCTCTGAAATCAAGCGAAGCGCCACGGCTACTCCTCGCCAAGCCCAGGTATGATCTAATACGTGATCGTATATGCGCAGGGTGTAGCAGAGAAAACATCCGCGCGCGTCTTCGATCGTAGATCCGCAGAGAGAGAGAGAGAGAGAGAGAGAGAGAGAGAGAAAGAGGCGAGCGAATGAAAAAAAAATTTCATAGAATTCTACTTAAAATTCACTGGATATAAAGTGTAGAATACGTAAACACGCGCCATGTCAATATGTGCCGTCAATTCTAATTGCTACTTTCACCAGGATGACAAATAGCCTCGCGTTAATTGTCTGCAGTAATCATTCAGTAAATTTTTTTTCCTATCGATATCTATGTCGCGATAGCGCGCGTATGTTTAATTACTTTGATTCGATTTGATTGGAGAATAATTTATATTAGACGATAAATAACCTTGTCGAACGATGAGAATTACCTGGCCTTTCGCGGAACTACCGCGAAATAGCGCGGTAATTAATGACGGCAACTAATAATCGTATAATACGGCGAATGAGAAATGTCGCGGAAACTTCGATAAACCTTGGGAAAGATAAAGATACAGGCGGGAGGATGATATTTGCAGAGTGTTGCAATCGTGCACACTCGAGGAAGTCCCCGCTCGCAAGCAGCCGCAACATTTTGTGTTACGATCGATTGCGCAAGCGGAATGTCACGGCGGTGGCAATTCTCACCACGAGAACTCTTCGCCGCGCTCTCTCGTCGTTGTGTGCGGTCTCGACGGCGGATTATTTCCTATCAATCGAGAGAAGCGGAGGTGCTGCCCCAGGTATGCGATCGCCGGTTACGCGACACGTAATATTCACGACCGAAATTCGAACGCGCCCGAGCGAGCCGCGGGCAGTTACAAGGCGTTACAAGGCCGTCCGTTTCGAAGCGCGACAGCCTCAGTTTCGGTATGGATTACAGGCGCGGTGCGGCGCTTGAAACAATATACCGATACGATATACCGTCACGCGGTTCTATCACTCTGTAACGCAATATTATATAATCTCTCCGGCCGGTGGGCAGATAACGCGAATCAGCGACCTCGTTGCGTCGCCCGTTCAAGGAAACGAAATTTTACGCGACGAAACGGCGCGAGCGACTTCCCTCTCTCTCTCTCTCTCTCTCGCGCGCGCGCGCCAACTCCGAACATTATTTCAAACGTTGTTCGTTCCCTTCGCCGGAAGTGTGGAGGTAAAATTCCGATCAGGCCGAGATATCGACGCGTCATTAAATCGAAATCGGTGGCTAAGGTACACGATACCGTAGAAGCGGCGTGTATTCCCGTCACATCGACGAACACGCGGTCTTTGGTAAATATTCATGATGTATACATGTAACGCTAAGCTGCGAGGAGGAGACGAGACGGGGCGAGCAGACAGGTGGAGGAATCTTCCTGCATGCGAAGGCAGAACTGCCGCGTGATAAACTCCACGGCTGCGCGATGGCAGCACGATACAAGCCTCGTGCGCACGTTGAATAGCGATATATGCGCCGCGTGGCATACTCGCGCCTTACTTTTCGCCGTCGTCGTCATCGTCGTCGAGCTTAAATTAAGCGGTACCCCGCGGCGTCAGAGAATTCAATCAGTCTACTCACCGTCGGACGACATTGCCAAGGGTAAAAGATCACCGGCAGCCTTCAGTTGATCGAACTTCTCTATTAACAGGAGCATTCTGTAAGCAGAATGGACGACGGAGCTTATATAACGTTGCGATCCAAGATTTTTATGGTTTCGTTAACGCATCGCGCCGATTAGTTGATATTGTTTTAGCGAGGAAAAGAGAGATGTTTCTTGAATCGCGATTAGAAGATATGCCGTGAAATTCTATGCAGCCGAGAGACAATCGCTTTCTCCGGCCATTTCACTTACTTGGCTTGCGGCACATTGTGCTTTCTTTGCAAATCGACGCGTAATCTCTCGCCTACGTGTCGATAGATGTCCGCCAGCGTGTTGAGAGCCGTTTCCCGAACCTTTTCCGACGGATCGGACAGAAGCTTTACGATGCTCGGGATCACCCCTGACAGTGCCATCTCGTCTGCGCCATGTCTGGAAAAATTCAAATCATTTCCATTTTAAAAACGAACCTATCATCGATTTTTCGATAGACATAATCTATTTCAAATAAAACGTATTGCAACTCACTCGTTCAGCGTTGTCGTCAACAGAATCAGGGCCTCCTCTCGTAACTTTGCATTCTTGTGATTAAAGGCCGGGCGAAGTCTATCCAGAAGATTCTGAGGCGACATACATCCCTTCTCCATAATTTTCAGGAGCACCATTTGCGCCTTCTCCCTGGTAGCATCTTTACTGTCGCCTGTAACAAATGCAAGATTTAATCGTCGATTCGATCACACGTGAAAATCGGGGAGAGCGTTATTCGCGAATATCGTCGGATCGCGCGTATATACGTGCGGGACGCTTTATTCTCGACTTCGCGAAAGCGATCGGCGGACCGACAAATATGGTGTACACATCTGTCATAGACTTCAACCTCATTAGAGGCGTTTAAATGTCACTCCGGCTCGTTCCATTTGAAACTCATTTAGCGATTAACGATGATTCACCAAATATACGCGGCAAAATGTTCGCGCGAAACTCTCATCGTTTTCGAGATACAGGGATGGTACTAGCTTTCTAATTAATGTTCGATATTTAAAATTACCGGCTATCTTTGCATCGCGAATACGGGATATTTACAAGCCGGAATGTACACGGGTTTCTACCGGTGCCAATTATCGGCCATCGTGGGCCGTTTGTGTATCTTATACCGATCGTCTCGTAAATAATAATAGAAATTTTCGATATCGTGTACCGTGCCGGCCGATTCCTCCCCGAGGACGATTTACGAGACATGCACAAACGGATGGAAACAAAATACGCTCCGTGTACTCACCTAGCCTGTCTATCGTCGGCTGGATGATGGTGGAGATGTAAGGCTTGAAGTCGTGACCCATCCGATCCGCGAGATACGTGAGGATTTCTAAGCCATTCTGGACAACCTGCAAAAGAAGAACACGTGCGTCGTTTGAATTTATGGCGCATATTGGCCGATTATAGCCGCGGTGGCAATGATTGTCCTCCTTCGGCGGGATCGCAACAAGGCGATCGAGGTCTACTGGTTAATTTAGCGAGCGCAGAAAGTGTTTATATTCCATTACGGTATATATTAATTAACACTTCCAACTACGGCGAAAAAACCGGCTAATAATAGAAGCGCGTTGACGCAATCGGCTCGTGGACTCTTCGTTTTTTAAACGCGATTATGCCATTCAAAAAGTTTTCTCCAAATATATTTTATTTTTGTATTATCATACTTAACATTCATTTCATATTGTTCATTATTTTTCTCGAATGGTAAGCCGAAAAAAAAAAGGGAACTAATAACATCAAACGAAGAAGAAAAATACTTTATCAATGATCGGCTATTCTTTCGAATAAAATATCCGGCAATTCATCAAACGAGAATAAATCTCTTTTCAAATTGCAACATCTATGTGATTTAAATGGAGAGATAGGTGTGAAAACACGGAGAGAGGAAGTAGGCCTAAGAGAGATGGCAATATCTCGTGCCTGCGCGCAATGTTGACATGTCTAGTGCTCGCGTGATGTGCAACATATCGATCCGGAGAGAGACGGAGCCTATCCTCTTGAAGACGGAGAATCGCTGCGCTATGTTTCCTCTCCCCATTCGTTATTATGCGAGTCTCGCCAGACGTAAGTGCACTCGTGATTATACGACTTCACGTAATACGACACGCGCAGAGAGAGAGAGAGAGAGAGAGAGAGAGAGAGAGAGAGAGAGAGAATGCCGTTTCTGTTAATCGCGGGAATGCACAATTAACCAACCAGCAAATTTCTAATCGAACGCTCACAGTTTAGTGCCTACTAAACGCGCGCGAAAGGCGACTGCATAATTACGGTGGAAGTTATAATTAAGTAACGCAAACCATTAAGCGAACGCCAACGATAATACTATCTTTAACGCGCGTGTCGATTTTAATATCCTATAATACACAACATTTACACCACGCGCCTAAAGAGGATATGTAGGTGAACGTAGGTAAATTTAATTTTTCATTGAGCAGAGCTGTTGTTACCGTCACAACACGCTGCAAAAGTGTTTCGATGCAGTGCGGCGGTTTAAATGCATTTAACGAAGTGCTATACATAGGCGTATAAACCTATTTTCGAGCCGCGGGGTAAACGTTCTCTCAGGGCTATCGTCTGGCTGTGACATCATTGCTCAGCACCGAGGGTTTTTGCTCTCCTCTTTGGTTTTGCTCCTCCGCGCCATTATCTTGAATCTCTCGATGAAGCTACATGCACCTCTGATCCATTCACGATTGCAACCACGTATTTACCAAAGTGACTTCCACATTTTATTTCCACGCTACACTGCATCCGCAAAACGTAAACATCTCGATAAGATCTATTTCTGTACACGTCTTTCGATATCAATTGCAACGATTGTCGATTAAGTAAAAACAACACGATATGCGATAACACGATTATACATAGCGTAAAAATTTAAAGTTAAAAGATACTATGTTAAAGAAGTTCATTGCACACCTACATATAAGTTAATCGATAAAAGTTAGTTAAAATATTTTTCAAATTAATGATCGACATTCTGAATGTTCCTAAATAAAAATTTTCGACAGTTACAATTCGCTCTTCGTGCAGAGCGAATGAAAACCGCTAGTGGCTCTTTGTAGCGATAGAACTAAAACAGGAACGACACGCGAGAAGAGTGTCATGCGAAGTCGTACGCACGGCGGCACGTGTGGGCGAGAGATCCACGGCCTTACTTGTCGAACTTGGGTGCACGATCCGTTAAAACTGTTGTTAGCGCGCTACGTGGGAGGCTGCGCCACGTTTCCCTCTCGCACGCACGCAGAAAACGCACCGCAAACGCGCGGATTTCGCGTCCGCGAGGCGCCACGTGGTCGGACGAAAACGGGAGAAGGAGGGTTCTCCCCCGCGGGAAACGCGCCCTCGCGTCGTGAAAATACGGAACGCGTATTTTCGGGCACCGGCGAGATATATCGGGTATCAAATACGTCGCTGAACTTCTTGGCAGTTTAACAGAAAAGCCACAGGAAGCGAGAGACGAGCTATAGGGACCGCCGCGCGACGGTTACGAAAGCGCGAATGCGAATGTGGGAAAGCCGACGAGTGAATTTTCGTCGGGGGTCTTCAAATAAGATTTTAATGCGGAACATTCAGTTATTTTTGGACAAAGTTCCACGACTTAGATTACTACTATACGGTTAGACGAGTGGGCGATTTCATTTCGTTAGAATTTTAGCTCTCTTCGTCGTCGCGTAAAGATCTCTCTTCGTAGATACGCGGCTGCGACGCGAAAGGCGAGAAATGCAAAATTTCACCGTGCCCGCGAGTCGGTCGGTCGGGCGATTTGCAACGGACTATATTTGGCAGCCCATATTCTCCCCCCGGTTATCTCTCCATCGTCGTGAGACAAACGTGCCTCAATGCGCGAGATAAAGCGCATTTCGATAGTGTCGTAGCGCTGTTCGTTCTCGTTTTATTGCGGCAATTCCGAGGCAAAGCGGCCGACATACGGCATTAGTCCGACATTAGATGGAAGATATGCCCGAGTATACACAAAATTCATGGAATCCTAAAAGGTAATGATCCGCCGCTTCGAGTTCACGAGGCGAACAAATTATAACGCGGCATTCGTACAGAAGAACGACTGAGATAACTGATAAGCGGGGACTGTGGCTCGACTCTCGAAAAATATACGTCGGCTGAGAGCCACTCGAGACCGATTCGACGATGACGATGTGCCTTTGCGGTTTTTTTTTTTCACTTTTCCATCGCGAACATTAGAATATGCACAATATTGGCGTATCTTTTTCTCTCTTCATTTTTAAGTCCTCGCGAATGTTGCAGACGTGTGTACTCTGCGCATGTAAGTGGCATTATGTAAGAGACGTAAAACGCTCGCACCGCACGGTATACGTATATACGTAAAAAAAAAGCCATCGAGGTGAGGGTGATGTCATACTTTAAATCCTGAAAAGGAAACATCTCCGCGGTGGGGCAAAAAAAAAAGTGAGTAGAACGCGACGACTGTACAGTGGCTTGCGGCGGGGTTCGGTTCAGTTCGCGTTTTGTCCTGTGTCCTTGACATCGATACACGGTGCACTCCGGCGCCTTGGCAGAAATGGTGCAGCTATCATAAGGAGAGACATTGTTAAGTCTAATTACACGCGGCGATTCGCAGCCGCGGGCGGCCATGATTCGACAACAAAGAGTACTTTGCGCCTTAAGACCTCTATTCATCTGCACTTTATATGCCTTTGCGTAAAGTGTGACGGCGTAAAAAGCAACGCACCGCATTCGTGTCGCTCGTCTGGCAGCGACAAAAGTTCGACTGTCAAAATAAACCGAGCATCAAATAGGAATCTTTCTCAAACAATTTATACAAGGAAAAAATAATATTACTGTAAGAAAAAATATAGCATTTTACAAATAGTCAATACTTTATAGTTTATATAGTCTCGCATTCGTATTGATAAGAGGCTTAAAATAACATGACAAACATCTGATTGACAAAAATACAAAATAAATGACAGCGAAACGATAAAAACACAGGACCGTTTTAATAACAAAAGATCTTGGTATCCAAGAAAATATCGCGAAGAAGTAAAGGAAGTTTAACAAATAAGTTACGTCGCCGGTTCTTTCATTTCGCTTCGAGGAATCGGAACAAAAAGAAGTCGCGGGCTAACAACTATCGAGAATAACTTGTAAAGGAAACATGTTTTCTCTCATTCGTTCGGGCAGTCCGCCAAAATCGCGAATCGCAGGGCGAAAAGCATTTCGCTGAAGATTAGGGACAGTCTCGCACGAGCGGACGAGGTATGTTCATTAAAGAGACTACCAGCCCGAGAAAGCGAAGCTTTTTCCAGCGGTGCGTTCCATTCTTACGCTCCATTCTTACGACCGGGACACAATGGGTCGTCGTGGGCAGCGGACAGCTGAAAAGGCCCGCTTTTAATGCACTCTCGGGTTTTAACGTCACGTTTTTGTTCCCGCCCTGTGGTGCGCCGAAGGTGAAAACGGCGCGCGTGCCACTTGCGGATTCAATATATCGTCGCGCGACGGCAACAAGTGGCATAATCGCGCATTCACGTTCGACTCTCGTCCGAAATTTTAAGCGCCGGAATTAAGCGCGAAACACGCGCACGCTTCCGCCGTCTCGTCTATATGTTTCGTTCAGTTTACTGACGTCCGACACGCCAGCGCATTATGCGAACTGAACGAGGCATTGTGAGGAGTGAATGACGGTCGCTCTCTCGAATCGAGTGGAAGGGCACATGTGAGTCTCATAATTAAATCGCAAGAGCCACGTTCTGAAATATGAAAGATACCAAGTCAAGCCTGGAGATGCGATTTTTGCCTGAATGCAATTTTAATTGGCATAAACCTGAAAAAGGGAAGAGGTTGCTTCCTATAGAAAGGAAGTAATTTGCGATTCTGAGCGAGAATACAGAATTAACGAAACTTTACTTCCAAACATGGACCGTTGCAGCGATTACTATGAAAGATGCAGAAAGGAGTTACAGATAAAGACACGTAGAGGAAACGGAGAGGTGACTCGTACGACAATAAAAAGCTGCGCTAAAAATAGCAATGAACGCTCGATTGTACGTACAAACGCACACGAGTGCAATTTCGTTCTTTGTATGGGCGCGTATGCGTAGCAAAACATGCGAGCTCATACATAATGCAGGAGTATTTCTCCAAATTTTGACCGAAACTCGTTTCGATTATTTATTTATTGCAAAGTGATTTTTTGTAAGAGATTCCTGCCAATGAGAAAGTGACGTAAAATGATCTATCGATGAGCGTTGGCTGATAATACATTTTTTTTTTAAGTTCGCGCATGTATCAATTACATGGGGATCGTGAAGTAATTTGATAAACAAGTGAAACACGAGCGAAATTTCTGAGTAAACTGTACAAGTAAAACGGAGTAAAATGAAAGAGAGAAAGTGATTATTATTATTATATTAAGTGATTATTAAAAGAAGAGAAGTATACAATTATTAATTTTATTAGTAATTAGAAAGAAATATTTAAAAAATAGATATCATCCTGTATTTTACAAAATATCAATTTGTCGCAATTTATCTCATGAAGAAACGTTTTATCGCCAAATACATAAAAATGTAACGCTACAATGAGTCATTCGTCAGCGTTACCGCCCAAACGACGAGAACGATTTCTTACTCCCACTCGTCCTCAAGTAGATTTTGCCACACGATACAGGCCTTTCAACGTTTCAGCTAATGATATAACTCGTAAACAAACCATCGTGTCCGTGAAACTGTATCTTGTCGAAGATTTATCAAGTCTTATCAAGATTTCATGAACAAGGAACGATCGAGCTTTACGGAATAATCTCGGAGGCTCTTAATTGATCGTACAAATTTAAACTTGACCTCAGCTAAGTATTTAAGGCAGACGTGTGAAAGTGACGAAAATTTTGACGTAATCGGGAAGGATTATTGCGCGGAATGTGTAAGTTTAAATCACTAGTCACTAAATCAGCTGGTATACCTGATGGTTTAAATCCCGCAGCAAAGTTTCAAACCGCTCTCGATGCTCCATTAAACTGTCACTCGGGCCTACCGTGCATTTCTCTTGAAAGGATCAAAAACTCACGCGGCCATTACCGGAGAACATTTAGCGACGTGACGGCTCTGACTAAACGACATCCTTGCGTCGATCTTTGGTGACGCGTTAGCAAAAGACACACGTTACGTACATGGCGTGAAAGTTTTTTCCCTTATTCGCGAGCGAACCGAGCTCCGTATAATTCTTCGACGAGCGAAAGATGTAGAGTGAATTAAATGAATTTTGGAGCGGACATGCGTTCAGTGAAATTAATTCTAAGTCTTTATCTACTAATTGTAAGATTTAATTTTTTTGCTATTAAAAATCGAGACGAGTTTGGGGAAAGTCTGTTGTACAAATTATTTTGAAATTCAGCAAACCGGTTGCGCGTTTCTAACTCGATTATGTTTATACGATCATGATCGTTGTCCTCGAAGATCGAAGTAAGTAAAACGAACGATGGCACGTTTAATTCGGTGAGAGTATCGAGAACGTAGGAGTACAACTCAATCGGCAACAATAACACGTCAAACTCGATTGCTCTCAATCGTTCGATTGAGCAATTTAAAGTATCGTACCGGTGAGCCGTCTCCAACGTGTCCTTTACCAAAAGAGGATCTCGAAAACGTCTCCTCTCGATACGACACGAGGTGCAACGTTCTTTCTTAGAGACGCGATCGTAAATAAACAAAACAAAAAAAAATTCAACACGGCGAACAAGCGATGGGAGAAAGTCTAACGATAACATCGCGAGAATAATCTTCTCGTGACAAAAATACATTGAATTTGAAAGCGCGGTCTCTCCGAGCGCATGAAAGTATCTAAATTTATAACGGCACGAGGTCATCCCGATTATTTGAGTGTTAAAGGTTGCATACAAGCGCATGAATAACGGACGGCTGAGAATCCCTGCATGCACACACGCGCTCAAAGTAATAAGTTTGTCACTCGACACATCCCCTCCGGCTCGGCATCTCGGCGATCGTACGAAATTAGGATCGGGTGAGGACTAATGTAATGTAAGTTGTAAGATATATACATACACGAAGGAGAGGAAGATTAATTATAGAAAAAAAATATGAGGAACAAGCATAGAAGTTCAATTCACGCGAGTATTGCATCCAGCACACAATTCATACATTACGAAATGATATTTTCACGTTTATAACCCGTAATCTCGTTCCTCTAATTAATTAAACGTGCCAATGTCTATTTCACTTTCTCTTCAGTCCTTGTATAGACATTATCTCATTACGTACTCGTCACGTTTTATTCTCCGATTCTTGGCGGTTCAATACCGCATTGTGCGCCGGATAAATGCGGTCGAAATCGACATATCCATACGCAGGAAATAAAAGATTAAAGGCTTACTGCGCCGGGATGTATAAACATCCCGCTTCGTGACGGAAGCTTCACAAAACTATGCGTTGCTTCAGTTTATTGCGTAACATGCAAGAAAATCCCGCGATGCTTTAGATACATTAATTAAGTATTTTTTTGCGTAAAACTACTATTTATCGTCTGTAAACGTGTCAAGTGTCATTGCTTGGGTTTTAATTCATGTCGCGATGCAACGTAAAATGTGCGCCGAATATATGTAAATAAATCGACACGATACGGCGCCTTTCGCTTCTCGAAGGATTGTTTACGTCGGACGGTGTTATAATTTACAACGTTTATTGGCGTTTAGTCTTAAACGTGACGGCGCGACATTAACGTCTCGCTGCACGCACGCGGGTGTGAGCAGATAACTGGAATCTTCAGAGTAAACAGCTGCACATCCCCTGTTGAATGTCGACGATCAAAGCTTGCGATCACGGGCTCTTTAAAATCTCTTTAAACGCCATCATATATAGCTACTCTGAGCTTCGTCTTACGTAATGCGCAAGTACTTAGCGTTAAATAAATACTTCGCAACGGCCAGCATTGTGGCTTGAGCTTTCGTCTCCGAGTTGTGGAAAGGGTTAAACACAGGTAAACACAGGTTCCGGCGGTCGTAAAAACCGCAAAGATGTATTATCGGAAAGAAAAATTGGACAAATGCCGGTCACTCGCTGCTGCCGAGGAAACGGCAGTAAATTATGACAAGCTGCGAACGAACTTTCATCGGCACCGAGGACTGGGGCTACTTGCTCCGGCGCGTCAACCCGGCGCGGCTGGCGCGGCGCGCCACCGCCACGGCCCGCTAAATCGGTCGTTCCCGTTTCGCGACGCGCAGGTGAGAACAGGGGCGGTCGCGTTCTCACGTGCGAGCGCGAAAAAGCGGCGTTTTACGGAGCGCGTCGAAGGCGGCGGCGGCGGTGGCAGCGACGGCGACAACGGAGAACTGATCAATCGTCTCCTTTCTCCATTTATGGACCGCGCGCGTCATATGTGCTCGACTAGGAGACTCGCGGCCGCGAATCCAACGTGATCGACTTCGATCTAGTGCTCTTCGTAACCCCCATGTGACTTAAAGTTAAATGGAATATATACTCGTATATCTATATTTCCTCAAGTTTCAATGATTTAATCAGTATCTTTCATTTACCAGTTGTGTAATCTTTTTAAACAAGCAAAAAACTGTGATTATAGAAGGTTAAGGGCGAGTTAATTCGAGTTTGCATATTGCTCCATTATTTTCTCAATTATAATTCAACTGTTAATGAAGAACAGCGCACGAAAGACAGACTTTAGGTGCGGATGTCAATAAATCTGATAACAACCTCCAAAATATATTTGCAACGACCGTTACGAAAGTCATTCTTGCCGCAATCCTCAAAGTGATAAACAGCGCTAATAACGAGATAAATTAATTTTTTGTATAAATACTACATGCACATTCTTATCCTTTTATCAATAAACGTTTATCGACTATCGATTTTTCTTAGGCGTTCTACGTGCGTCACTTTGTAGAGGGCGAGGAAAAAAATCGAGTTTCACCGTCTCCGTTTTAATTTTAGCGTTTAATAAAGTGGAGGCCAAGTACGAGCAAGATAACCGTCTATAAATAACGTGAAAGTCATTCGGAAAGTGGCCGAAAAAATGTCGCGGGTAAAGGTTAGGTGCGCTCGGAGTGATTCAACGTCGGCGCGAACGACCTCCGACAACGACGTCGTCGCCGTCGCCGTCGTCGTCGTCGTCGTCGTCGACGGGAACGCTTACCTTGGGATTACCGTTGCCGAGCCACGGTATGATGTTGTCGATGAACATGCCAATGTCCTGGCACTCGATGCTCTTGCTTGAGTCTCCGAGGTAATTCAGCAGCGCGCTGCCGACGTTGAGCTTCTTCTTGATATCCGTCGTTGACAGGAGCGGCATGAAGCCGTCCATATCACGCGGATTCACCGCCATGGCTTTGGGCGAGATGTGCTAGACGTCGCACGTCGCCGTCGTCGTCGTCGTCGTCGTCGTCGTGGCTGCGCACGTCGTTGCTCGTCGCCGCCTCCGGAAGACGTTTTCCACCCGCGGCCTGTCCCTCGCTCGCAAGCGGGACAAGGACGATACGCGGAGAGGTGGTTCACTCGCGCGCACGTCAACAACACACGTTACCTTGCCGCGGAAAAACGGGGCACCTCGCGTCCTTCGTCATGCCAACGGGGTCGAGCCCGGTTCACGCGGGGGGAGCGAGAGAGAAAGAGTGCACGGGGCACACCGCGAGTCCGCCGGCACCGACACCGTCCGCGCGATTTAATCACCGTCACTGCGGCACTCGTCGTCGTCGTCGTCTTCGTTACCGCCGTTGCCGCCACCGCCGCCGCCGCCGCCGCTCGTCGTAACGTTCGTACGTGCGGCGCGACCGCCCGAGCGTACCTGATTTTATCCCACGGGCGAGTCTCGTGGCGCGAGCACTACACACCGAGCGCGATCAGCAGCGTCCGTCGTCGTCGTTGGACCGCTCTGTCGCCGTTATACCGCAATGCAACCCGAGCAACGAACGCGGCGAAACGAGGGATCATCGGCACCGTACACGCGACGCCATTTTCGTTTTGGCCCGTCATGGCGCCCGTTGGCCGTTTGTCGCGCCGCCGCGCCGCGCGCCGCCACTCGGCCGCCGCGCCAACTACTACCTCCTTCAAACGTTCGCCGTTCGCGTCCGGTACTCCGGTAACAGTCGTTTGAATCGCGCGTCGCGTCTCACGGGGCCGTTGCGCGTCCCGCCGCGACGTAAACGAGTCTCGAGTTGGCGATGCGGGTCGCTCGTTTTTCGCGGTATCACGAGATTAATCGCGTCGAATTGTTCTCCTCGGATCCTTCGAACGACGACCATACATATATATATAGATTATAGCCAATCGATAACGATTTTGAATTTGAGCGAACGACGATCGAGGTGAGAGATTAATAAATAAATTGATAATAAAAAAATGCCAATGCTAATCCGACGCGTGTTGAACGACACGCCACGATAAAAGCGTATAATGTTTATCGTTCGTACTTACGGAAATACGACGGCGATTACGCCTCGCGAATATTAGTGTGACGTAAAGTTGCGCGCGGTTCGGACTGGCCGCGGAGCGAGCGAGCCGTTCGATTTGAATTCGGGTGAGTCACGTTCCGTTAGACGCGCGTCGTATACGCTTTTCTTAATGAGGTTTTTAATGGAGGATATAATGAGATATTTACGTATATGTATATACATAGTTACATTCACATATACAATATTAGGTATGTACAGTACAATTTTTGTTATCGCTTTTTGTGTCGCGCTTGTGCGCGCGTCCCCGCTCGCTGTATATATAATATACCGTCGTTACCGAAAAAACGCGGGACGAAAAATACGCTCTCGCGAGCGACGGCGACGCGCGGCTCGCGACGACGACGCTGTGATTATGTGAAATTTTTTTCGACGAAATCTCAATCTCCGCCCTCTTGATTCTCGACAATTGCGCGGCTAACAAAATTCCTACGAATCTCTATTCATATAGTTGTACGTTACAATCTAGATAAGAATGTGAACGGAAAGTGCTCGTGAAAATAATTTCGTTGAGATCGGCGGAGACAACTGTGGCGTCTCATTTTTTTTTTTTTTTTTACGGCATTTTGTACGTGGAAATATTCGGACTCGTGGTTCAGCGCCAAGTTTAACGGTAAGGCGCGATCACCGACCTTTCGATTACATTACAGAAGGGTGGCAATTTAATTGCGTCCGCCAGAGTGTGCGTATGTACGTGTACGCGTGTAACACGCAACATTTTCAGAACGCGATTATCCGGCAGCGCCGACAGTTATTTGTAATTAAACAATGTTGCATACACACGCGCGCGTGACGTATCCAGCAAGGTCCCTCGATGAGTCGCGAGTCGCGTAAAACAGTTCAGTTTGTCAAGAAAAATAATTGCCACCGTCCTTATCAAAATTGACAAACGCTGTATGAAAAGTGTCAATTAACGCCGGCTACAGAAAATTACGCTCAAAATAAATAGGATCTGTATATGTGTATATGTATATATAATAACTTAATTTATATATAAATAATTTATATATATTATATATATATGTATATATTACTCTTTATAAATAGCATATTGCATGCATCCTTTGCACTAATTGTTTTCGTTCGACGATTGGATAGTCCAAAACTGAACGTCTAAAATCGCTAAGAGCTATATCACAATACGCGGCAATAAAAATGATGGAGCTACATTTAAATTTCACTCATCCCGAGTGCCTAAATCCATTCGAGCACGCGCCTCCGATCTATTATTATCACGATCGAGTGTATCATTCGGCTGTCCAGATTGTTCCAGATAATTTGTATAATATTCGCGATAGCGGTACTACTCCTCACTTATCGGATATACGCTTATCTCGGGACAGCCGTAAGATACTTACATTTGATAGGCACGCGTCGTTCCTATCGCGTCAATATCAGCGAAAAATATTGAAAAAATATCTTGTTGAACCTGGCTTGGGGTGAATGCTACGCGTCTTACGTCGCGAAGCTTCGTATATGAAACAGCATGACTGCCGAAGCCGCGAGAATCCCGATCTGTGCCCAAAACGCGCTGTTCACCGATCGAACGCACAGCTGATCTTCGAATTAACGAATTATATAAATTAATGAAACACAAAACGTTTCGTATTTGTGATGACAACAGTACGTTTTGCACACAGACTTATATACGTTTAGAATTGTATTATATTATGTTATACGCTTATATATGTACAAGTTCGTTCCGCGTTTTAGAGATAATCTGACCGTCGCAGTCATAATTGGCATCTTGTAACTTTCTATAGGTTCTGTTTTTTCTTTCGGCTGTACGCTTCGCGAGCAACTTAGTGGACCGATTGTATCTTGACGAAAAACGAGACAGAGAAAGAGAGAAAGAGACAAGAAAAGTGCTTATCATAATCAGTTATCTTCGAACGTAGCGTAAGTGAACTCCATTTCGTTCACCTAATTTGTCTAGATTGTTTGATATTTCGCTGTGGATTAGTACAATATTCTAATATATTTGTTAAAACGCTCCGAGAGACTTTAACGTGACAGCGGTCGCATGTTAAAGGCAAGCAAAAAATAGTCAATGCGACTCGGAATAAATTTGTGTAAGAGTATCTAGATTAAACTACACAATGTCCTAGAAAAGTAACTACATATTGCTTTTTTCAGCGAATGATGTCTCATAGTTTTTTTTTTTACCAAATTCTAAATGTTAGAAAGATTTTATAGAATAAGTTCGAAAACGTTCTCCAAGCTGAGAGATAACATGTAAGCGTATCCACAAAAGGATGACGTTAGGCTTCGTAGTGCCCGAGGAGCTAATGAAATATTTTTAACGCAAGTTGACGCTAAATTGACTAAATTGACTTAACCCCGATTATCCCTACTAAGCATATAAATATAAATAGAAACGATTTGACTTGAGATACTGAGTAAAACCCAGAAACGACGTCTTCGCGGAATTAATCTAACGATTACCCGGAAACACAACCCTTTATATTGCCCTATATCACATAATGGAAAAATCTATAAATTACGACACGCAATAGACAGAAACGTAATATACGACAGTAGTGCACGTAGCGCAACGGAAAGGAGATACACCTTAATTATGTTACCATTTTATAACGATCTTGAACACTTTCTATTGTTGAATCTTTGCCACGTTGTCGTGCAAATTCCTCCGCGATAAGGCTATTGTTGCTGCAACTGCTGCAACAGCGGACACACCTCGACTAAGGGAGTTCCCAGAATTTCTTGGCATACTTGGTTCATGTCCGGCTCCATCATGAGTGACGAGATTTGATCCTCTGTTAGCATCTCCACGCTAATCGAAAAATTAGGAAAAAGGAAAATGTTACGATATCGTCGATCAATGAGAATATTATATCAGGGGAAACTTAATTACCTGGCTAAACTTTCGCTGTCCGACGTCTCCTCGTCGGCATTGAGATAGCTCATTGTTTTCTCTAACGGACTCGGGACCTTCTTTCCTTTAACTTCCGACTTTTCAGGCTTCTCAGACTTGTCCTTGTCTCTCTCCGCTGTCTTTGGTTCGCTGGAACGTCGTTCCGTTAAGCTAGATATGTTTAGCATCATCATGCCGTGATTGAGTAATTCCTTAACGCGCTCCCCGGTGCCGCCACTCCACAGCATATCGAGAGATTGTCTTCTGCTTGAATTCGCTGCAACGACAATATCGCTCGCGTAAATAAACATTGCATTTTAAGAAATATATAAAATTTCTCGACGACACATTTATCCACTTACTGGAACTACCGCCACTAGTTTCACCACCGGCCGAACTTCTAGTTATCCAATTGGCTAAGCTACTATCGAGCTTGCTTCTACTCTTCACTGACGGACTTCTCGTAACCTCGGCTTTCTTCTCTTCGCTTAAAGTCACTTCGTTCACCTTCGACATCGTGGGTAAAGATTTTTGCGTTACTAATCTCTTTCGAGGACTGGTCTGCTCCTTCGGCGGCTCGACGGCGGCATTAACTGCCTGCGAAGGTTCCGGACTCAGGTCCATCGGTAGCGGTTTGTACGGGATTTGGTCTTCCTCGTCGGAATACACCTCGTTGTTGTAATAGATTTCGTCCGGCGAATTGTTCAGGCTAATTTCCGTCCACTCCTCCCCGTTTTGAGAATTAGCAGAATTATTCTTGCGGTCGCTTACGGGCGTCTTGATCTTTACTCTCTTCTCGACCGGAGATACAACGCCCGACAGATCCGTCAGGCCTGGCGCAGAAGAACTTGTGTGATTTAGAGGTACGATATGTTTCGAGTCGATCGCGGTGATGCTCCGTGGACGGTCCCGTTTTATGTATTTACGAGGTTCGGTGGATGAAAGGTTCAGATTATTTAGGCCCAGGTACTCCGACGATGAATCTCTCTCGATCTGAAACGAGAGGGCGCGGTTAAATTTGTCGATCGATAAAATTAAGACGTATACGATCTGCCAAGGATTTACACTTACTCTTGTAGGCATGGGACATGGCACGTTCGGACTTATCTTGTCGGGAAGGCGTAAGTATTCGTCGCTGGTGTAATCCGTGCTGTCCGGAGATCCAGTTACACTGGAATCCGTTGGAGTCGCCGTGTTAACTTGCGCAGCGGTGCGATCGGGCGCGTCTCGTGCATTCTTATCGTATTCGTCCGTACCGTCGTATCTTCTTGTCTGTTGGCGAAAGTATAATGAAAATTTTGTGTACACGACTTGCGAATCACGTTATATATCACACAAGTATATATATTCGTACCCTGTGAATCTCGTCGCTGATCTTTTCTAAATTTCGTAACGCTGCCGCGTACGAAGCTTTTGCTTCGCTGACCGATCTCTCCAGCGCACTGACCTTCATCTTCTGCTCCTCCAGCATTTGATTAAAGTGCGCTTTCATCTCGTAGTAAGGCCTACATGATTGTGCAATATTTTATTAAGTTGGAGCTATTTCTACAATTCAGAGTATATTTATTTACGCATAACAATTTGTTGCATGGCAATTTAATTGGGTAGAAGCAATTCGACGAATTTTGTGTGCAGTATATTATCTATCGTGAGAAGCTCAATCAGAAGAAACAAAAACTAGCGGATTATACGTTCGAAATATTCTCAGAAAATATGTAATTCATGCGCAATCAAAATGATGAATTAAAATTAATGAACAAAAAACTAGTTCGATAGCACACACAAAATAAATGTCGTGTATTTAAAAAAATAAATAAAAAAGAATGTCTATCCTACTTACAACATGAGCAAGTTGTGCCTGTAGGCGATACTGTTTATCAGAAGCAAGCTGCGGCGTGCACCCATACTGCCAACATGAACATATAACCAAAACACATAAATACCAATAAGAGGTCTATAAAAAAAACAACATAAACGTAATAATCATTCGAAAGTAATTCGATGATTATTTGAGTAAAGATAAAGTATGTGTCAGTAGCAACAGGAAGAAACAATAAAAAGGTTTCATATATGTATAAACAGTTATTGTGTTTCGATACATTAACTTGGTTGTATACAAGGTTTTAGCTTTTCAAAGTGATTCGTATATATATAAAAAAAATAACTATATGCAATAACTTCATGCATTGTAACAAAATCGGGGAAAAAAAGGTATACTCGAGCTCCAATTAACGGGGGAGAGGACGGCAGGTTCGTCACGTACCTAGATTTGGCAATAGTGCGCTTCAGATCGCGCTGCAACCTCTGAACTTCGTGTTCCGCTTTGTGATATAACGCAGTCGTATGCCTGTGCTCCGCTTCGGAGAGAGCTCTCTCGTGCTCCGACTCATTAACTCGCGACGTAGCATGATTCAACATTTCCTGTAATAATATATTTCATTACTTGCGTAACACATCTTGCGCATTACGATCTCTTTCGAAGACTCGATATCAATCAATCTTACCTGCCAAGCGTGGTCAAAACATCTTCCTTCGGTCCGTAGTCCCTCCTCGGCCAAGTAAACCATTTCTTTAGCTGCCGCATGTTGACTGTTGGCTCTCTCGAATCTAATCGCAGCCTTCTGCGTTTCTTGTAATGCCTGGGGGAAAAAAAATGTTTATAAATCTTTTTGTAAATCTATGCAGGAATACAATATTATACAGATACAAAGCGATTCTCACCTCCTTCGCTTTAAACCTAGCGTCATAGTACGGTCTGGATTTTTCAATGCAACCTCCAAGTTTCTTAGCCAGAGCATCAATCTTGATTGTTGATTCACACAATAATTCTCTAAAGGTTGCTCTTGCTTCCTAAACATAATAAAATACAATCTTTCTATGAGCCAAAGAGATTAGAATATATGTAAGACGTGTTATAATTCTATATAAATTCTAATAAGCTCTATAGTGTCAAATTAAAAAATGATTTCTTTAGTTGAGGCCATCATGGACTGCTGTTAAGATCATCGTTTCAAGTCATTATCCATTTACATGTATCTTACACAGCAATCATCTCAATAAAATCTAATCGCAACCAGTTTCAAAACTTGTCAGCAATTTTGTTCCTTGAGCATCATTCATAACGCAATATGAAATATACAAGGCAAGGGACTATTGCCATATGCAAGGAAATACATGTTTTAATAGAAAACTATACTTACATCTAAATCAACTTCTAGTTTATTGATGTCGTCCGTAGCTGTGTTTAATCTTTCAAGTTCAATCTGAAACAATAACATGTATTTTATCATATCATAAAAAACATATAAATATATATTACTTTTTAGAATAATATACATTATTTTATATGCTTATATAAATATATAAAAATGTTCTAAACAGACACGAATTTTTTAATAATTGATAATTATTTATATAATTGTTTAATTAAATAATTTATTTCGTCTCTCCTCCTCGCCAATATTTGCATATGAATTAAAGAAGCCCCATGCATTGTGCCCCAATTTCTCGCGTTGAGACAGAATTACCGGGCAACGAGGGTAATTTAGCACGCGCTGTCGTGATAATAGGCCATCCCAGCCGGGCGGGGGAGAGAGAGAGAGGGGGGGGGATTAAGAATTGGGGACGTTTTATGACTGACTCGTGCGTGTGTGCGTGCGTGGGCGAGTGGGCGGAGAGAGAGAGAGAGGAGAGGAAAGTAGGAGACGTTCACGTAGGGAAACGGGACTGGCGTTACACGCACCGGGACTCGTCCGATGAAATTCGCCCATTTGAGCACGTTTTTCCCGTACGATTCAGTCGCGGCGAGGCCTCTTCTCGCTTGACACGACGACGAGAGTGTCAATATCGTGAAGTCGCGCGGGGGCCCCCCCCCCGCGGCTCCGTCCGGGCGACGCGCACGTTAAGACGGCGGCGGCCACTACTCACCTGCACCCGCGGGTCCACTGCATCGTCGACGCGATCGGAATCATCGGCGCTGTCCTTCTGCACACGTCCGCTCATAATTAAATCTAGAGGGTGGATTTTATTTACAGCTCTCCCATGCCACCTGTGTGTATCGTCTGCTAGACATCAGGTGGCCATGTTGGACGTCAAAACCGTATCCAGCCGTATCACCGCGGCGGCGAGCACAGGGCCGTCGCCACGCTGCGTGCTCGAAACGGGAAGGCATGCGCGCCTTCCTCGTCGCGGGTCTCGCGGGAGAGCGAGCTCCCACAGCCTGGAAATGTCATCCGCGAGGTCGCGCGATAACTGAATCGAATTTTGCGGCGCAAATCTGCCGCACCGGATCGAAGCAGATTACATCATTGAATTTGTATAATTATAGTACAAGGATTTCCGAGAATTTTTAATAAGACCTCAGTACCTATAATATTTATCTGTTAATATACGAAATTTTTAAAAAATAAAATTGAATATATTTTAATATAATTATTTTAAATCGTTTAATAAGATTTTGAAGATCGTTTACTATTTTTACACTCATGTTTATTAGTGGATAATGTGACTTTTGATTGCAGCGCTAATTATCTTTTTCACAATTGCATATGGCATATTTATATATATCTTCTTTAAGTATTTTCGAGGCACATTTAAACATGCAAATAATTTTATTGTTCATCCATCAAATGATAATTCTTAATTACCGATCTGGGTCAAAATATTCTGTCCAGATCTGTGCGCTGCAATTCGACTTTTCCCGCCGAGCAACATGGCGCCGCGGTCGATCGACATGGCGTCGCGAGGATCGATTCAAGATGGCGGGCACGAGGAGCATGCCGACACTGCCGACAGGCGGCGTCGCACGCGCCGGTCCCGCCTGGCTCTCAAACATACTTTTCCTCCGTTCGCACTGGTGAGTCGAGTGCCCGTCCGAGCGGGTGGATTACAGTTCTTCGTGGGGGAAGCGGCGACGTGCCCGTTCAAGGAACGACGGTCACCAGGCAAGCACAACGATCCGTCGCGGCCGGTAAGTGAAAACACACGATACACATACGTCGCGCACGCCGGCGTCGCCTCGCGCCGCGTCGCGCGTTTTCGGAGCAATTCTCCGAAAGGAAAGAGGAGCATGATCGCCGCCTTCGAATTTCCCTCGGGAAATGACCGCGCGTGTCCCGAGAAAATCGTGGAAAATCGTCTCTCTGAGAGCACTGGGGCACTGCGGGGCGCGCGCGCGCGACTCCGACTTTCTATTTCGGCATTTTTATACGAGGAGGGACAAGCGCGCGCGGTTAACTTAACGGTGGAGAGAAACGCGCGCGCGCGCGCGCGCAAAGGTCGAGCCGGGCCGTCGTCGGCTCCCCAAGCAGGAAGGGTAACGCGTAACAAGATGCATGTGTCCTCGCGATCCACGATTGCCCTCTTCGCCACGTTCTCTTCTTTGCTCCGCCGGGCTGCTCGTCTCGTGTTTGACCGAAAGACCGGCGCACGATCTTGGGACTTGGCACGGGGTCTCTCTCGGTCGCGCACGCCGGCGCGACATCAAAACAGAGTTCTCGTCTCGCGCCCGCGGGAACCGAAAGTGAGACGCACTCAGTTATGTACGCACGTACCCGGCGAGTCCAATTATTTTTTACGCCACGGACGCCGCGTAGAAGAGATCTCGCGTCGATCGTCTCCGAGATCGTCACGGCTGAGTATCTCGGAAATTCAGCCGGGCTGTCGTGCGTGTCGAAATCCGGAGAGTTCACGGGAATCGTACATACTCGGCTCCGATATCTGTTTACTTACCTACTCCCGTGTTTACCTGCGCGTGCTTATACGAGTCGTGTTTTCGTTCGCGCGCGCTCTCACCAGAGATTCCACGAAAGGAACGAAAACACGGCGTTATCGGCCTTTGACCGAAGGGATTGAACGACGGGGCTCGTGTTGCAGTGCTGGTGCGCGCGACGCGTAACCGTAAGCGACAATGTGAGCGGCCTCGCGCGATCAGGTTGAATTTCTGACGTCGCGCAACTGACCCAAGGACGCCCGTGGAAAACGCTCCCGCACGCGAGTTGCATGCCGTCAAATGTCAGAAGCACTTTTACCGTAGGATTCGCCGACGTTTCGCGTTTTCCGTTTCGCACCGGCTCGTCTCCTTTTCGGCCCGATTCAGCCCCGACGACGTTCAACGGGGTCCCGTCGGGCGGATCCCGTAAACATGTTTCAGCTGTCGTCTCATTAAGGAGCAGTCCGTCTCCTGCGCCTGATTCTTATTCATTATTGTTCATCGTTTATTATTATGTGCAGTGCCGTTCCTTGAATGTTGAAAAGGTTAGCGACGCGCCGATAAACGCTTCATATCGTACGAACGCCCACTCTTCGTCGTGTTCGCGACTCGTCTCTCAAATCGTTTTTTAAAGTACAATGCGTATAATACACGAAGAAATCAATATTCATGATCGATTCGCAAATTAGCGACCTTCGCTTAATTTGCATACCGAGCCGCATATCGATTGGTAATAGAGCAGTAAATTTAGAGACTAATTGATATCGAGATCTAAAGCGAGTGCATTTATTAAAATATATCGAATATGTTGAAGAGACACGTTTTATATTAATAATTCGAATTTCCTCTCGACGTTCTCGTAAAGCTACAATGGAGTATTGTTCGCGGAGCGATGGAAAAAGCGGAGGAATCCCGTCGCCGCGAGTCCTCTTCCCCTCGAACGTTAACACTACCGTCGACGACAATAAACGGAATTCCTCGAAATACGGTATTTTGCGTGTCGCACGCGCGTTAATCAGCCGCTAATGACCGCTGCCGAGAGCCGTCTTCCTCCGCCGAAATGATTGATTAATCGCGGCTTCAGTTTTCAATTAAACGGGGATATTAATCCGTCACCTAGTGCGTGGAAATGAGTAATACTCTCGGTGTTGAGTCGCGCACGGCCTGGCGACCGCTCGTCGCGTGTACGCGCGCGCGCGTGCGTGCGTGCGTTGCGAGCGAGCGAGCGAGCGAGCGTATAAGTACGTCGTCGCTTGCAGGCTCCGAGTCGCGGCCGGCCGGCCGACCGACGCCGACGGCAGGCCTGACAAAAGCGACCGGTTTAATGGCTAAGCGAAATGGCTAGGCGAATCGACTTTTAAAGAGCCACCCGTTGCACACACCGCACGGCGGAAGACACATTGATACGAGGCGAAGAGCAGCCGGTGCGTGCGTTGCTCGCAGGCAGGTAGGCAGGCAAGCAGGCAGGCAAGGCGAGGTATTCGAACCTGCCATTCCCGACAGGACTTGATGGCGTCACGTCACGGCAAATGTCCGCCGCGAGTCATTCTACGCCGTTCTCTCACCGCCGTCGTTACGTGTCCTTATCACTTTTCTCAAATAATCCGTGAACGTCAAACACGTGCGCGCTCGTGTGCGCGCGCGCACCTTCCAGTTCGGCATGACGTGACGTTATAAACGAGCGAGTTCACGGGATAACAGCGAGAGACGAAATTTCCTCGACGAAGCGCCGGAATTGATATCCCGAATCTACGTACGATGTAGAATAAGCTGGATTTACAACGGACGACGAATCTAGTCTATTTAAATATTTAGAATAGCTTGAAGGCACACTCTTATATATATTTAATTATTTAATGCTTTTATATATATTTAATAATTTAATTTACTGTTTGATATTATGAAGATGCCTCTAAAATACTTAGCAGATTATATTTGCTTATATAATTTTATGAGAAAGGAAAATTCTATTTTTTTGTGTACTTTGTGTAATTTTCGAATCGAGAGTGGTTCGTCGGGTTCTTCTCTTTTCTTTTTTTTTGTTTGTAAGAGTTAAATCATCGCCTGGCACCTTTGACGCCAGGTAAAAACGATAGCGATCTCGAAGCGAGTCGAACTTACGTAAAAGATCCGCGAATACGCGCATTCTTTCTAGTCAATGGCGTGGATACGTGGCTCGAGTCACCCGGTACAGGCGAAGGTAGCAATTTATTGCAGGGAAAAAAACGGAAAAAGATAGAGAAGGAACCGCGGAAATGCCGGCTGTGTTAGACGCAGGCAATTTGCTCTCCGGATGGCGAAATCATCTACAGTTTAGGGCGTTATCATGACTCACGATAACCGGGACCGGAGCCGCAGCGCGTCTGGATGCGCTTCGACGGCGACACGCACCGGACGCTGCGCGGAAAAGTTCGCCTAGTTACGACACTGCCGAGAGAGCAGCAGGAAAGCGGTAATACCGCAAAGGAACGGGTCGACTGTTGTTTTCGTTTCGCTTTGTCCCCGTATTCCGGTGCTGCCTACATACGCGAGCCACGTACTGTGAAATGTCATTAGCCCTGAACGGAGGGGGCGTATAACAGACCTCGTGATATTAATTTCGCTTTAAATGCAGCTCTGCGGCGCATTTAATACCTCCTAAACTAGAATCGAAGAATATTTCAGATGATTGTTTAAACGTATACAGATATTTTTTTTAGGTAAAATTTTCTATTCAGTTGGGGGATCGTTTTGTTACATTTTTTCTTTCTTTTTTTTTTGAATAAAATTTCCGTCGATTAGTTACAACAGAGATCTGCTTCGTCTTTGTTGTCGAGGGAACGACTCGCACCTGCTGGAGCTACTAAAGCACATCGCAGATGCGTTGCTCGAGGCAGATGTCGATTTAATCTTTCGCTCTCCTCCGATTTAACGTCGAAAGGTTCCGCGCTAATAATCCGCAATAATTCTTGCAGAATCATGTCTTCATTCATCCTTGCGTGTAGTTTTATATAACGCGATATAACCTCAAGTATTTTTTTTTTTTCATTTATACGCTAATTATTCCCATTAAAAGGCAACGCTGAGAGTTTTTTTCCGTACTGACACGTACGTATTTAGCGTACCTTTGCCATCTTGATGACAGTTCGAATATTAATGAGCACTTAAATTCTTTCTAAGACGCTTACAGGAAGGAGGAAGAGGAAGATTCCTTTTTCCGGTGAGCGTCAATCGATAACGTATCAATCAATACAGTCGCACCATTCGGAGTAGTTGGTGTACATATGATAAAGCGTAAAACTGCTTAGGACACTTATGAAAGCACTGTGTGAAAGCATGTGGAACGTGAAAAACGATATCGCGCGCAGTCAAACCTTTAGATAATATCCTATCTCGGACGTTGTCGTCGCGTACGTAACGGTGCAGGCGGCCCCGATAACTCACCCGGTATGTAAAGAGAAAGAAAGAAACGTCGACCCTCTGTCGCACGACGACACAATATGCCTAGATAGACGAAAATGCGGGCGGAGAGGTCCACGGTTGGTCAAAAGCGTATACGGTTAAAGGTTTTCTCGAGCATTGACAAGTTTCATCGAATGAATTCATTCGCGGCTCGGATTGGTTCACGGCCATAATGCGTATCTGTTACAAATCTTACCTAACAAGGACAGTAGGACTGGATTTCCATGCGCGATTTGAACAAGCTCGCAGCGTCACGTCGCAAGTATTAACGTTGCATTATCTTAAAGAAGTAGATCATTAATTTTTTTTTATTTATTTTAATTGTATTTTAATCTAATCGATTTTATTGTCAGTTGTTTTATAAACTTTGTGTCACGCCGTTTAAATTCGTCATTGAGAATCAAGGCGCGATTTTTTGCTGCTTGCTCACCGGGCGTCAAACGGAGTGCGATTGATCGATGAATTATTGGCACATCGATGTATTTTTGCATCGTATGTATAATGAGTCGAATTGGCGGGCAACAGTCGGTAGCATCATTGTTCTCATGTTATTTACGAATCTGTGGAAATATTAGCAGCACGGGTGTGCCACGTGACGCGAGAGACGCGGACTCTTTTGTATCGGATAATCGTAAAAATGTCCGTAAAATGCCACGTAATGCCACGAGATCGACAATCGACGTCGCTCGTGAATCGCGTTTATTCCGCTTATTAACGTTTGACTTGCATTCCTCGAGTCATCTGCGCGAGACTCGCGTGCACGATTCCGTTTCGCTCGCGCGTCGTACGCAAATATTTAAAAAGGCACAATACGTAACGCGTAAGAAGATGTCAAGCTGTCGGTCTATATATATCTGTAATCATTGTGCATATTTTACACAAATTAAAACGCGTAAAATCCTGATAAAGTGGTTTTACTACAAAAGCGCGCGTGCGGCGATTTGCAAGTATAAGGATGCATTCCTGGCTGCTAATGGAATAACAAATTGGCTCTAATAACGACTTGATTGCTAAATGCAATTACAGCTGATAGAGAGAATAGGCGCTGTACGCGCTTTTACATATTGTATTGTGCGGCGGGAAATATTAAGGAACGAGACGCGCGAGGAGAACGCCGAATAGGAAGTCGATAATTGCAGCGTGACTATCGGCTTCTTCAGCCGCGTAGGTATTCCTGAGAACGGAACGAATCTGTGTCTACACGCGTCCCGCACGTAGGAAATGCGTGTACGCACATGCGTGCGTCCGCTGACAGGGCTTGTTCGAATGCGAACGTGAACTGCATTCCACGATAATTTTAAATGCTCTTGTCGCTGCGCGCTTGCTTCGATTCCGATGACTTAAGTGAGCTCTTGACTTGCCCGAGAGATCGAAGATGTGCATTTATATTTCGCACGTATTTATATTTTTATGTCTTATCTGTAAAGCAGCGGTTTTAATTATGAATAGAAATTTAAGACAAAGTATCTATAAAAGTCTTTCGAAGCTGTATGCCTTTAATACTCGTACGAGTGTTGAAGCTTCATCTTCGAATAAATTCTCTTTGCATTCGCGGGATTTTCAGGGTCGTATGCGGATGAGGAAAGACGCAATTAATGTTGGAAAACTGTCGTCGTGGATGCTCGTCCTCTCCCGCTAATCTTTCGTTCGCGCACTGTCGACGCGGAAATTACATACCTCGAATCCATCAATTCTACGTACTCCAACTTCTCTCTGCCTGCTGCTTCCGCAATCAACGCCTACGTCACGTTCAATGATACGAATGTTTCGCTCGCGCTTTGTGTCGCGGTCAATAATTTTGAGTTATTGAATTCTTTAATTGACTGGGAAATTTTCCAAAACAGCTATCAATCATATTCAACGAATGGAGATCCTTCATTCTCGAGAGATCCATTCAGAGATCCTGCTTCAGAATGTTATCTATTATTTCCGAGACGTATTGTTTGTTTAAGAAAAACAAATCATCTGCCGCATGTTTTGTCGATCGTGATGCGCTATTGTATGCCATGATCTTTAAGTTACGTAACACGTACATCTTTCATATTGCAACAGCATACGTTATCGTAGTTGATTCTGCATCGCAAACAATTTTTCGAGTAACACGACACTGGAATAATTTGACAAAAAACTCAACTTTCCGCCGTTGATGGAATAATCTCGGACGTCACGAAAGATATTGTAAATTATAGCTCGAGCGTGATGGAATTGATCAACGGAGATTCGTTATCAATGTTATATTATATAGCGAAAAAAAAAGACTTCTACGGTTGTATTCTTAAATATCTCAAACGTACCGAATACCTCGAGATAATTTAGATATCCCAATTACATAATAATTTGAAAATTTGCACAATTTAATTGGTACATCTGTATCTGGTAGAAAGTTTGAAGTGATTCGATTATTCCGAGTGTTTACAGTTCCGTTCCACGCTTGGCGCGCTCGCGACGATTACGCGGCTGAAGATCGCGATTTCACGCCCGTGCGCGCGATCCGCGCGCGTTTTGCCCGAGCGTCATTACGAAAAATGAAAGTGCAAATCGAAGCGCAGGAGAGAAGTCACGGGGGGGGAGGGACCCCCGTTCGTCTTGGCTGCGTAACACGGTTGCACCGATATCGCGCGATTCCCGCGATATATCCGCAGCCACCTAGCTCGTATTTCCTATTACAGCGAATTCGAGAGATATGATTTCGCCTCGACATTTATCAAGTGGGCGTACGTGCGTGCGTACGAACGAACGAACGAACGAACGAACGAACGAACGCGTTTTTTCCACAACGCACCTTTTACGCTCGCTCTCATGAGGGCGTATCGCGGCCACCCGCGCCGTCGCTTCGCCTCGATCAATCGCGCAAATTCCAGTCAAATTACGCGTCATAATTATTTTCTCACGTAATAGAGAACACGACGGCGAGTCACCGACGCGCATTTATTTTTACGATATCGGCACCCGACCGACCGTTATTATGTAAAGTGAATGTGCACACGTGTACCGCGCGTGTGTGTATATGTAATCGTCGTCCCGTTACCGTGCGATCGCGCACACCGTGCACAATGCGCACGATCGAGATCTCCGCGCGGGAGATGTTGATTTCGCGGAAACTCGCGAGAGAGGAGGTTCGCGCCGAGTACGTCGACTCGCGGGAATCCGTTTTGCCGCCGTGGTAGCGTTGGGTTTTTTTAAATATTCCTCCCCATACAATTTTATCCAGCGTCAATCGCGAGCGCGTGTCGCTGATGCGATGACGGCTTCAAATTCTTTTTCTTCTATCTATGTATATGTCGGACATGCGTGCGAATCGAGAGATACTTTCCCTACTTTCGCGCGCGTCCATGAGCGGCTATCGTCCGAGACGGTCCGAGGCGGCTTCTAGTAGCGATTGGGCATTGTCCGAGACGGCCGTTGCTGTTGCCGTAGTCGCCGTCGGTGAAACCGAAACTCCGAGAAAGTTTCCAAAAAGATCGACGAGACGCGTGAAAATCACGCAGATCTGCGATCGTGAGAAATCGTGCCTGTAAAACTCGTCTGGTGGCATATGCAGCCGAGAAGCGGAAATGGGGAACCAAAACAATAATTGTGCAACCGAACCTTTCGGTATTTGATTGTATAATGAATGAGGCGACGAACGCGGCGCGCGGAAAGAGAGAAAGATAGAGATTTAAAAAAGGCAAAAAAAACCGGTTTTCCGCTTGGACGCTGAATCACACCTGAAACCTGTCCGCGCGTTTAATACACCCGCCGATTTGACGCACTTACCCGCGAATGCGCAAAACGCCATAGCGCCATAACACGGTGTAGTTTTGTTTTGGAATTACCGCGTTTTATTGCGCCGCGCGAATGACGCACGAAAATCCCGAATGTTTGAACGCAACATTTCGGCGAATTTCACGGAGTCGGTTTCGAACGCAAAATACAAAATTATTGATTTACAGCAACCAAGTTTTTAATCGGTCATTGATAATTGCTTCGATCGAGGAGAGATCGTATGTTTAAAATTGAAGCACATTTTTTTTGTCGCATATAAGTTGTTTACTCGAGTTTGGAAAATATCATTGTTTTGCAAAAACAAGAAAAATTCCTAGAAACTTTCAAGACGTTTAAAGATTATTTTTAAACCTATGCTAATTATCCGTAGGTGTAACGGACGCTTTAAAAGTTACTGGAGGATATTTATAGCGAATTGTTTTACTGCTCACTTCGCGAATCTCGTTAAAAATCTCGTTAATGTTTCTTTACGCATAATGATTTGTGGCCGTGGATTTTCCGACGTAAAACAAAGACAAGGAAAACATGAGAGCCAGCAAAAATGTGTAAGAAAAAGGGAAATGATTTATGATCTCGCGTTTACGCGGTCACGCACCTTTTGCGTCGTACATACGCGGAACGGCCCTCGTGATTTCGCAATTCGGCATTATTTTCTTACAAACGGTAGTTGAATGCGCGCGCTCGCTGTGATATAGCGTGTGCGCTCATAAAGGATCGACACACCGGTGTATGGCGTCCGCTTGTGTGTATACGCACGCGGGGTCACGCTCGTGTTGCGAATGTTTCGCATTTACACGGCGTAGAAGTGCGCGTGCATCCTGTCGCGAGGAGCCTCGCCCTGAATTTCACTTGTTGGCCTCTGTAAAATTCTCGGGAAGGACACTCGTGGATTTTTTTTTTTGCGCGACTTAACGATATCACGCGTGGGAGAGAGAAAGAGATCTCGGCCGGGGTGAGAAAATTTTATTTTAATTGCGACGGGAAAAATTCGCGTTTTTTAATTGGCGTAGTGCGTGATCCGGCTAGCTGCGAAACCGCCGTCGAATCGCGCTGATCGCGCAGAAAAACCGGGTGCACTCTGAACGGAGTCCAGACTCCGATGACGCGAAAGTGACGGCTATGTTTATTCGCGGCAATTGGCGCACGGTTCATTCTCCCGTATCTATAGCGCAGCCGGGAATTGAATTCGACGAGATTACGTGCAGCTAAAGGTTTCAGTCCGTGCTCGGCCTCGCGTAACAATTTCGCACCGACGGGCTATGAATAGAAAATGGAGTGTAACTATCGTTCGGCCGATTGTTCCGAGACGATCATCACGCCGCGCGCGGCGCCGGTTATCCTCTTATCTATTTAGCGCGAAGGGACGGGAGATGGATCTTGGTCGTATATATAAGAATACGGTGTCTTAGTCTTTCTTTCTCCTCCCTCTGTCTCTTTCTCTCTCTCTCGCGCGCTCTCTTTCTTTGCTTTGCCCCGTCCCTCCCTCACTCGCCTCCTTCTCTTCCTTCTCCCTGTAACAACCTGCTGCAGCCCGCGATGGAGGACGGACGAGCTCTCGGGCGGCCGTGGCTGGTACCGCCATCCTCTCCTATCCCTTCTCATTCTATCGGATCATCTACCATCAACGATCGCGGCTCGCTACTCCATTCTGCGAAGAGACCCGGCGCGACAGCTCTCGGCCGACCAGTCCCACTCGATCTCTCTCCTTCTTGTTCCCGCTCTCTGTACAAGTATCCCGGAGATACGAATTTCTACGGTCTATCTCGCGATCCCCTTCTTTCTCCTCCTGTCTCTCTCCCCGCGTATACCGTTTTCCTCGCATTTCTCATCGCAGATGGAAATTTCATTACTAGCGGCAGAAGGAGCCGCCGCCACCGCCGCCGCCGCCGTCGCCGTCGTGGTGCATTCCCCGCGAGTAATCGCTCAATCTGCCGCTCGTTTGAAATTTTTTCCTTCCTTCCAGCGCGAGAGTAGATAACCAACGTGGGTCGTGGGGGGGAATAGGTTGGATGGATGAGGACGGGCCGTGGCCCGACCGACCGACCGACCGTGGCTGGTACCGCCACCCAATATCAGCCTCCGTTTCACCGAATAATCCTACCTAGCGGCGGGCGATTCGACTCCCACGACCAGCTGCTTCGAGGATCGGCCGCGCTCGTTCGCGTTCGGCTCGCCTCTCCGCGCGTCGCGCGTCACGCTTGCGTTTCGCTCGGCTCGGCGCCGCGCTCACTTCAGTTCGCCGCGAGCCGTCGGTCGGGTTGTGTTGTTTCTGCAGCTTCTTCTCTCTCCTCCGAGTCGGCTTCCCCGAGTCGTTTCCCCAGAGCTCCGATTTCCTGCGCGAAGTTTGGGAATGTATCCCGCGCGGTCTCGTTGAATGTCAGTGAGTCGTTCGCACGAGCAGAAACAACAGGTGAGCGACCTTTGCAAGCGGCGCGACTCGATTAATAATATCTTTTTTGACAACGAGATTTAATATCGCGAATGTCTTCCGAGCGATGGAAATGGATAGGAATGTATATTTTCATTTAGCTTTCACTACCTCGCAACTTTGTGTACCGTGTTTCTATAATTAAAAGAACCGATTATCTGTAACGTGGATGGCAATATTTACATCTCTGTATAAACATACACAGGATCGTTATGTAATTTATGTAATATAAACACCTATGAAAAGTTTACCATTGCATGTCGAGCCGCGTGAAACCGATGTCAAAAGATTATTGTTTCAATAACGCAGTGATTACGACGTCGGCTGCCGAGTTATCGACATCCGGCTTGTTCGCGTTGCAGCGCGAGATAGTCGGACGCACGTCATTCGCACGTGCGAAATCTCGTTGATTAGATTTAATTACGGAGGCGTAGCGCTCCCATCGGTGCAGCGTGCATGCCGATTCGAAAGTCATCGACACGAATGCGAGCGTGCGCGCGGTGCTTCGGTCCCTTCGTCCGTAACCGCCGAACTGATGGCGAAGCTAATTTCACGACACGAGATTTACAATTAACGTGCTAATTGTCCGCCGTCCGCGCTCCCCGTGAAATCGCTCGGAAAAGCCTCTCGGGCCGGACCTGGAGAACGTTAGATATAAAATGGGTTACTCCGTTCTCCGCGCGAGTGAAAACGCGGCGCGCGGCCGCGATCGGGCCTCTCCGACGCGAATAGAATCACTTTCTTACGTTCGCGCGCGAGCCTGATCGCACGAGCGATCGTGTGCGAGCGCGGGATCCCGCCGGCGGCGACGGCGACGCGGGGAAACGAAATCGTAAACGGAGACGGCGAGACTTCGCTTGGCGAAGCGGCGCAGCGCGGCGGCGGCGGCAGCATGGCTTTTCAGTGAAATCCGTAAATTACGGGCGGGCGCTCCACTTTTTCCTTTAGGCGCCTCGCCGCGCCGCGCCGCGCCGTTTCGTCGATTACTTACTTTCTTACGTCGAGCAGCACGCTCGAGGGCCTCCGAACCGGGATCGATCTTCGATTCGCGGCCGGCCGCGAGAGTCGCGAGTTTCTTCGCCGCGCCATTAAAGGTCTTACCCCCGCTTCGCGCTCGCTCCTTGAAGTTCTTCTCCGTGATGGGCATTAAACGCGAGTTCCGCGTCTAGAAACTATCGCTTTATATAGAAGTCCGGGGTCTCTATTAGCGGCCAAACAATGGCAGATCTACACAATCGGACACGCGGAGAAATCAGGACTCTTTTTGTAATCGTGATGGCAAATTCCGCGCACCGGCACGGAATATTCATGTCCGCGATCGTTTTCGTTGCCCATCTATTTACTACTCCCCCTTTTCCATCTATAAACTCTAGTTGGAGACAATCTAAATTAGACGTATTGAACATCCGGCCAACAGGTGGTTGCATTCTGAGAGGATGTATCTATTTCGTGAGAGAAATTTCGTATTTTATTTACGTATTATTGAGAAGAAAAACATTTACATACATTTTTGTTTAATTTTAGATATATTTAGATAATGTATATTATGAAATTTATTTATATTTATGACGATTGATTAATGCAGAGTGAGTTTGACGCGTGTTCCACCCGCGCGCTACTCACGCCGCTCGATTTCATTCACTCGTAAAGTGAACCGATTTGAGTGGCTATATATTTATCATAATTACGCGCGTAGCCGCCCAACGCTGATAACGGCGCACTGTCGACAATAAATCCAGCGACAATTAGCGACGTTAAACAGTGCGCTCGACTCCGGTTTCAAAGATAATGACTCGTTTCTCACCCCCGTTTCCTCGCGAGCGCTGCAGCTACTGGGAAAGTCTCCCGACATCTCGGAAGTAACAGTATCAGTTTTTACAAGGCCGTCTCGTTCGCCGGTTGCCCTCTGGGGGCACCAAAGGCCGCGGTACTCGCTATAGCGTGTCTCAAAAGTCACGATCCCAGGCTTGACGCTAGTCTAGTTGAAATTTTTTTGATATAAAACAGATGATAATACATATATCAGAGAGGATGTCTTATCTTTGAGGTGATAATAATAATCCCTGAATTCGGGTCTTTAAAAGCCTCTCGCTTTCGAACGAATTTTATCTAATCGGTTTAAAGCCCGTCACTCGCCACGCGTGTGCATTTCAGAAATACAATCGTGTAACGTACGTAAATCGCGGCGACGCATAATTTAGCACACGTTCGCAAGAAAATGACGATGCAACTCGCCAGCGAGTCCTTTTTTTTATTGTTCGCGCAAAGATTACTGAGGAATGCGGCACTCGTATGCAGCTCGATGCAGAGATGCTTATCGTATATGTTATAGCTTGACTTTTCAGAATAGCTGCGAGTATGTCGCAACAAAGATTCCATTTTCGAGCAAAGGCTATCGCTTTGCTATTTTTGTGACGCGTAGGCTCCAAAAATATTATTAAGCGCCAGGCACCGCTTAATTTCTATAGAGAGGTCCGCGGGTTATCGGCAGCTGAAAGTTTCCGATACGAAAAACTCATGTCAAATGTCAATAAAATTGATGCGAACGTGAAGCGTTCGAGAAATCACGTCGAGGCCGATAGAGATTTGATAGAGAACGAGCCCGACGTGACTTTTTTTTTTTTAATCAGTCGTGTCTTATCTCCTCGAGATGATCTAGGAAAACAGAAGAGAACGATAATGCGAACGCGTGTCGAACGAGCGAAATTTAAAATACACTCGAGTATACGAAAAACCTGAAATTTTACGACTCTGTCCGATCGTGCTTTCGTCAAAGTCGAAACTATCTCTAGTCTGTTTGCGTACGTTTACGTGTAAATATTGAACGACGTATGTTAGGCTCGTGATGCAAGACGAACGGAATCTCGAGAGAAAATTCTGTAAAATTACTTAGAAGTTTTTCACGGTATTATCTGAAAGATACGTGCGTTATCGAGAAACAGTCCAGCGTTTCACATCTGTCTCTGAAAAATGTAGTCGTTTATTCCTTCTGAAAACGAAACAATATTTTGGAAGAAGCAGCCACACTTCATACACATTCATGTTAGAGACATATGCCAGGTAGTTTCTATCCATTATATCAATTTTGCAATTTATTTTCTATTTTAATAAAAAAAATTGATTCCATTTAATTTAAAGTGTAAATCGTATGTGAGAAATTTCAAATAACATTCAATAATTAGCACATATGCAGCTGTATCAGTCGTGAGAACTAACTTATATTAAACACACTCAGATATAACACTTGCGAAAAAAAACAGCACAAAACATGTATATCACGTTTCCTTTAAATAATTTTTACATAAATCTCTCGTTTTTATTATCAACGACGATTATTATCTGATCGATCTACATATACCTACGGAATCTTTCCTCGAGATTCATCATTGTCCGGAAGCAGAAAATTTTCCGTCGGTGCATCCTGTGCACGTAATGTATACAATAGAACATTTTACGTTTGGTATGGGAATATTAGACGCTGGTTTCTTTTCGCTTGTTACCTGGGCATTGTACCCACAATATATTACTCGAGCGGCGCGTACAAGCGCTGTGTGGGATAACGCGCGCATTATGTTTAAAGGCAGATGTAGAGCGAGAAGAACGAGAGAACGTTGTTGCGCGGATCGAAATGCTGAGAATCCTAATGAACGCGTCGTATCGAGTAACATTAATGAGCCGAATGAAATCAGGTCGAGGATGCAGTAAGCGTTAGGTAAGGATTCGAGATATGAAACTTTTCGCGAGGTGGCAACGTTTCTCGATCTTCCAGAGCAAGTTGAACGCACGAGGAAGTGAGTGAGTCGGCAAAAGTAGTACGAGCTGAAAGAAGTGAAAAATGCATTCTATCTCGAGCGAAAATTTCTTGCGACGGGCGGAAGGTTAAAGCTGCGGTCGCGATGGCTGACCATGTGGGTCGCGACCCACAAGATTTTTTTTTTTTTTTTCTAAACGGCACGGAGCGCCGAAGGCGTCGCTGGAGAACCCGGGAGAAAGTGCGACCGGCCATTTTCTAATTGACCGCATCCGCCGGAAAAAAATAGAGTTTACCTCGTTGAACGACACCGCGTCATTCCGCGTCGATTAGTATGGCCCATAGATTCTCGGCTAATGACTCGCGAAGAAACCCGCGCGAACTTAATGCGCTTTTCCACGTCATCCTTTCTATGCAAATTGAATTTTCACTCGCGCGCGAGTCCGCGCGAGCCCGCGCGAGTCCGCGCTATCGTACGGATCTTTTTGCGTTCCGCTCGCCGGTCGGATCACGCTCGGCGGATTTGCTTTTATTTTTCGAATGAAAGTCCCGCCATGAAAAAGGACGTTTCCAATAATACTTTCTGGCGCGACTCTCTCTCGATATTAGCGTTCGTCGTTCTAAAAGAACTTGAACTTTATCGTAATCATTGAATCGTTTTTTTTCATCGTATCGGAGAATTGGAATGTACATCCGCTATTCTACATTATCTGTTAAATTTAAACCTTTTAATTATTTAATTATTTAATAAACATTTAATACAATAAATTTTAATTTAATTTGTATTTTAATGGAGTTCTAATGGACCTCTGAATAACGGTTAAATTTTCGCTAAAGCGAAATGGACTCCGATTTCGCTATACCTAGGCGAGAGAGAAACGCGACGCGACTTTTGATGCGCTCGGTACCGCGCTTCGGATGGGCGCACCATCGATCCGTCGGCCGACCGGATCTACCATAGGCGAGGCAGAGATTGAATTAACAGCGATACTAATTGGCCATCGGCACCGTCGATGGGTGGCCAGCAGCTGCAGCTACAGCGGCAGCGAGAGACGCGATTGTCTCGTTGACGGTGGGGGAGTTTCACCTTGAAACGTTATGCAACTCCGCCGCCTTAACCGTATGCATCAGCCGTACGAATATATACGCCGGGATTAGATGCACGCCGGCACACAATGCCGCGCCTGTGGCCTGTACATACGTGTTTAACGGCCGTCTAATGGTGCCAGTGTCGTCGGGCAATTACAAATTCCGCGAAAGTGTTTCTCTCGCCGGCGCGCGTGCATCCGCCACGCCGCGCCGTCGCGCTTTTCCGCGCGCGGAACTCGCGGCGCGAAGCCGACCCGACGATTGCCCGATGAAGCAATTAAACGAGCGACATTCTCGTTAAGTTTTGCGAGGGAAGAGGAAAATCCGTTTTAATCCATGATCCAATCGTTGGACACAAATGGCGAACATATGTTCACTCTTACAACGACAGTCGAGATTTTCACTGTTTTCGCGGGAGGGATTTCAAAAACTGCGTTTTGCAATATAAAAATATAACATTGTGTGATGATGATAACAATGAATTCTATGGTCAAATTGTAATAATTAATTAAGGGGAAGCGTAAGATCTCGACGAAAGATTTCGTCGACGAAATTGACAGTGAAAGTTGTTGATATCCTGGCACGGAGCTGGAACGCGCATGATTATTCATTATTCATGACGCGAATTGTTCGCGGTAACTATACATTTTAATGATTTGCAAATGGGCCGGTGATTTAAATGGTGTCAAAAGCGGAACGCGGCAAGGTGGCGCGACAAACAGGCGCACTCCCTAACCTTTTCGTCGTATCGATTCTCCAATTATGAGTTACTTAGATGCGAATCCGTAATCGTTCAAACTGAATTTGCAACGGAACTCTGTACGTGTATATTAAACCAGAGTACTGTGCTAATTAAATCGCATTCCTCTCCTAAGCCGGGCGTATCGTGTTTCCTCAATTATCTACATTGAGTACCAATGAACTGGAATTGCACTCGGTAATTTAATATTGTTGCACTCCCGGAAGCACGTGTAACCTTACGTTTGTCTGAGGAATCGAGGATAACAGCCCGATTAAGAAAATGAGCCATAATAATAGCTTCGACGTTTGAATCATAACTGACGGTTCTCAACTTCTCGTTCTCTCGTCGTTACTCCTTCTGTCTTTTTCGTTTTTTTCTAATACTATTCTTTGAGAAATGATGCTCTCCTCTCGACGCACATATCTCATCGTCGGCCATCAGCTAGATTCTGCCATTCTTTGTTATTCATTGTAAGAGCGAATCTGACGTCACGAGTCGAAACGTTTTGCGTGACTATTTTTTTTGTATATTCTGTGATTTAATTATGCAGCATTCAATTTTCGCATCGTTTATCACGCGACTATTTTTCACGCCTTAAATAATAGCGTCATTAACGTTTATATAGCTATATCCTTGAATCCAGTCCGTCTCGTAATACCACGTGCGGCATCGCATACATCAAAACGCGCCAACGGCGCACGCGCGTTTATTAGCATACGTTTTTTTTGCGGCGCATCTTCTTAACCAGCGTCTAATAGATTATTTCAAGATGATTATTATTATCATATGTGATGAGTAGCAGCTCTCGGAGCGTCGTATACACACGATTTTGTTTCAATAACTGACGCGCGTTTGTTTTTTTTCGCAAGCAAAAGTCACCGTTCCATCCATCCCGAGTTTTGTATAAATTTTAAAGGCACTAGGAATACAGAGCGATTAAAAACGAGCGTGTTTACTACGTGTCAATTCAAGAGCTATGATGACTAATTAACCTTGACGACGCATTTGAACGAATGAAATACGATCCATAAACCGCACATGACTTACGCATAAAGTTCGTACTAAATATGTTCCGCTCTTGCACATTAAAATATATTTAGTTAGATTATCCTCTCTCGCGCAGTTTTCCATTCTTGAAATAAAGCAGCATCTTTGCGAAGAAGACATGAAAAAAATAATCTCTATGTATATTTGAATCACAATTAGGATCACGCTGTCGCAATGTCGGTTGCCCAAGCGTCGACTTGTGTGAAAACGTTTCCCTCGAGCGCAGGGCCTTTTGTGTGTCGGCCACGATTTTTCTTTGTGTTTCCGGCGAGTGGCGTCGGATAGAGGATCCTTTCATTCGTACGTCAAGACACGATCGCCTCGCGTTCGCGTTCGCGTTCCCGACGCGAGGAATTTCGATGCGCTCTCGATGCGCCCATGCGAACGTCGCTCCCTACGGTTCGTGAAAGGACCGCTATCTATTTGCCTCGTTGCTGCGCGTGTCACGCATATGAAATGTAGTAACGCGCGTGACACATGGTAGTCCGTGATATCTTTTGTTGGTCCTGCCTCTCCCCTGCTCCCCCCCCCCCCCATTTCGACGAATAATTAAACGTCGAACGCTTCCGGGTAGAACGACCGTGGAATTATATATTTCCCTTTTGAACCTATAAATAGTTTATTTACGAGATCGATTGGCGAGATCGATCGGAGAGAAGAGAAATAAAAAAATTATTCGTCTACGTGTGTATATACACGAGCCTGCAACTCACTCGTCTCGCTATTAATAGATAATTACGTGTCGAGGAAACGCGACTAAACCGCCGTTCTCGATTATTGCCTAATTGTGGCACGCCGGTACCACGGCTCGGCGCAAAAACCGATACTTTCCATCCTTCTTATCGCGAAACGTCACGGATAATCTATCCGCGCGGCGGATGTAGGTGCCCCGCGAGACATGCCTCTCGTGTGCGATCTTGCCTTCGTGTAGGAGCTGCTATCGCGCCTATGCGCGGTCATGCATGACGGCGCGGCGCGGCGTTGAGGGTTCTACTTTCTTCGATGGCCTCTCTAGAATCGGGCCCCATCTCGGACGGGTTATAGTATGTACGCAACGCCACGCGGGTAACACGCGCGTCACACAACGTCGAGGCTTATGCATTTAGTAAACGCAGCCGAGTTCGCTTTCGCGTAATAAATTGTAAGGAGCAACTTTTCCTGCTGCGAGCTAAATCTTAACGGTACATCTCCGCGTTATGAAAGCTCCGCAAATATGATAATAATCAGGCAACTTTCACGGTTCCCACAGGGGAACTTGAAGCGCTTGCGACGCTGCAAGGAACTCGGCGATCGTGTCAATTACAGGGATAATTCAACGTTGTAACGTTGATGAAACAAAAAAAAAATACGTATAGGAAAATATAGCGGTACAGGAAATCTGGAAGAAGGAGGGAAAACGATCGCTTATATTATACGTATTAGGTATATATATCGGAAGTATTTGTTAGAATAGACACGTGTAACATGTACACGTGCTGTCTTATTATTAGCGTAACATATAAGTACGTTGGCTGACGTTTCTATAATCATCGAACATACATTTTGCTTTTGATCCGTGTTGTAAATATAGAGTGCTTGGAAGCTCATTTGTTACACGCTATATGAAATATTTTTCTGTCACTTTGGCACACTATTCATTATCTTATTAATATTCTGATGTTAATATTAAGTATTTTTTTGGCGAATAATTAATATTGTTAATTTTTCTTTTCACAATGTAATCTTATAATTGGAAACGTACAACACACAGCTGTTATCACGAATGTACGTTTAATGATCAAGGACTCGCGATTACTATTTTTACTCGTTGGATTTTATAATCGGCGGAAAGAATGCTGGCTTAATTGTTTCATAACCACTATCGCCCGTGTCGAGAATCGTAATCGCGACGCACCCGGCGACTGCGAAAACACGCGAGGAGAGGAAGGAACCCCCGAGGGCGGACAGTTTGATGTATCGCACGGCTAAGAAAGAGAGCGGCACAGATCCGCGCCGTGATAGGTTCGCACAGCGCGGCGCGGCAACGGCCGGGCACAACGCGCTTCGGCTTTGGCGCTCGACCTCTTTGCGCCTACGTGGGAGGAATAGGAAGTCGTGTATTAAATCCGAGCCTCCACCTTTCAGCGCTTAAACGCCTCTCAAATGGCATGCTCGCGGGACACCGGTCGTCGTCCACTTCGAGCGTACAAAAGCGATTGCGCCCATTTCCGAATTGACCGCGACGACTCGCGCGCGACATCGACCTCTTCGGGGACTTTCCGTCAGGACGATCTCAATACTCCGGTTTAAAAATTTGATTATCCTTGAATGCATGTTAATTGTCGAGTGCGACATCAATACCACACGAACGACATCATCGTCGGTTGATGCTCAGCTGTCAGAGATGTTTGAGATTATGTATCGTGATAAAATCCTCGTTATTTATTTATTGCAATATTCCCGCAGTGTAATAGTATTAATAGATATTGTAAGAAATTCTTGTTACTTTCATTTTATTAATTCAATATGATTTCTATCTCATGCAGTTTGTAATTTTTTGATTCAAAACAGATATTGTTAATCAGATATTATAATCTGATAATTTCACATTCATGAGTACATTCATGAATTTATAAATTATTATAATTTATAAATTATTTTTTACATATCTTAATATTAATTGATGATGTAAGAAGTCTAGTGATTTGTATTGTATTAACTCATATAAGTATTTTTTTCTACTGCTTTCTTTTTATTTCTTACAAAATAATCTTTTTTATATGATTGCGTTAAATTTAATCTAGCACACAGCCACCGTCTTTAAATGGCCGGCGCAACAAAATTGAGCGTAAAGTAAGAAACTGTAAAAAAAAGCAAATAGCTAAATTCTCGTCTATCCTATTCGTGCTTAGAGTGGCTGCGCCAGCTTAACAGACATATCCGAGAACGTCTCGGCGAGCTCTTGCAGGACTTTCTCGCTCGGGCGTATCGAGCGGAAAGATTCCAGTCTCGGCCGCTCACTCGTGATTGCGCTCATTGCCGAATTAACTGCGAACGTCAGACGTTCCCATTCGCGCGAGCGAAAAATTCTATTCCGAGACACGCTTCACAGCGATTTCGAAGCGTGCAACGATACGTGGTATCGGAATTCCGGATGGACATGCATTCTCGCGTGGCCGCATTCCTCCTTTGTCAGAGAGGAAGGTGTATGTAGATAAGCCGTTTAATCTCGCGCAAACACGCCTACATACCGCGACATTACGCACTCAAATTCGCGACTGTGCGCGAAAAGATATTCAAATATTTCCGCAGGCAGTAAGTGTATTTCTGAAGTCGCCTGAATAAAGTTTAAAAAACTCCTCTCGCGTTGACATATAATTAGCTTAATTAAATAAAACGTCAACGGCGTTCATGTGTTTTCTTGTTCCACAATTGGCTAAATTTTCTTTTCAGATTTCATGTGCTGTAACTGAAATTAACGCAAAAATATTTCACTCGCGATTGAGTCAAGACAGATATTGATGTGCGTCACAAGTTTAATTGTCGCGCATGACTATAGGAATAGTATTCAGATAATCCGTATCAGCGCTTTATTATGCGAGAGCGGAACACACAAAAGTATAGGATCAGTTAGAGATAGATGTAGCGCGTAACGAAATGTGCCGCGGCGCAACGTGCCGATCGCATTTTATCCCTGCGTGCGCATACTTGATCCAATTGGATACTCAATGTCTCAAAGTCTGAGACGGTGTCATGCGCGGGATGATGAAACGCGAAAGGATCTAGCCTTCGTCTTCAAGGCTGACCGCTGGTACACCGCAAACAATCGTCGTCCGTGCTTTAAGTGGACTTCACACGGCGTTCGCAGCACCTACGAGAAAACAATAGACCTAACGAGATCCTTCATTTGGTTTTAAATTATCATAATGATTGGTATCTCCCTCGAGAAAGAAAGAAAAAAAAACGACACGATGGGGCAGACACGCAGAAACGATAGACGGACAGGCACTCCGAGCGTGAGAGAAAACTTAATGTGTGCATGTGCATAAGTTAATACGCATGTAATTGACCTGATTTTCTGTGAATATATATTGTACACAGGCTTCGTAACGTCGAAAGATTCAGTCGCGTTCCTCGAATAGGAATAATAAAAAGAGAACTGGATCTCTCTCGCGCGGGTGGGGAGGACGGGGAGGGAAATGACGGGAGACGTCGAACAAAGATTTCGCGGCTGCAATCGTTTCCAATGAAAGAGCAAGGAGAGGACAGAATGCACGCTCTCATTGCATTCTCCCTCAGGGCCGCGTCAATCTAGATCTGTAATTCATATCAATGCGATTATAATTGTCTGACATAATAATAACGCTGTGTAACGTAATTATAATTGTTACAAAAAATATTATTATAAATTGTTAAAATTAGTATAAAATGTAATGAAATAACATTAGAGTCTTTTACATTTAATATATTCCATATTTCAATATATAGACGATTTTATATGTAGAACACGAATTACGAATTAATGATGCGTATCGAAACTACAGGATAAGAATTGATTTTTAAAATTTATATCCATAACAACTGTACATTACAAATTTGCATCGGAGCGACACAGCTCGATATGTTTCTGCTCTCTTTTGCAACATAACGAGACCGCTCATGAACCGTCGTTGACCGTGGCGATACACGCGTGATAGCTTCTGCATCGCGAGGAGCACTTTTTAAGTGCGCGGATAGAAAATTATTTTCGTGACACAGATCAAAGCGAGGGCGGCGCGCAAGAGATTGTGGAAATAGGAAGAGAATGGCAACCTGGATAGAGTCCAAAACTCACGTCCACCTCATAGAATGTCGAGAGAAAGGAAAAATTACAGCTGGCGTTGGCTTTTGACGTTTGACCAGCGGCCCCTTTAAATCTTTCGCATTCATAAGCAGCCGATCTATATATGTGTACCTTTCGCTTGCACTATCACGAGCAGCGAAAGAATAGTATTTGTATATACGTTTCAAATAATATTTATGTGAGAATCATATTTTTCGGAGTCGAAAGAGAAGTTAATTGCCGTAAACTGGAAAATTTCAATTTTTTTATTTATAAATTTTAGGTGTATTTTAACTGAAATCACCGATGTGAGAAGGTTTAACTTGTGTAGATATAGCTAAGCTATCTTACGTTTAGAAATGATATGAGCGTTATACGCGCTATTTGTGTATAATTGAAAACTAGTTTTCTGATATATACGCTAATTCGACGATTTGTCGATATTTGTGTTACAGAGGGGTCTGAGAGTCGGTTGTAGCCAGAGCCCGACAACATGAGGAATTCGACGTTGCTGAAATGGGCGCAGAATTCGGCGAACAATAAAAATCAGCCGAGCAAAAATGGAGGTGAGTAACCTGGCTCTTTCCACGGCACGTGTATCGCGACTGTTAGTATATTAGCAAATATGGCTCGCCGCTGCTTTGGCGAAGGTTGAAAACCATCGCGACTCTCCTGTTCGCAGGAACGAGTAGGAACTGGATACACCCACCGGACGCACTCCAAAAAGGACACATCGCCTACCTAGTCAAGGTATTGTACGATTTCTATATTGGAAGGATTTCTCCGTGTTAGAATAAGTTGTCTCACGGAGATATTATTTATATATCCTGAATTTTTTTTCCGCAACGATTGCTTTTGATGCGAGTCACGACTTGCGCTGAAATTTCGAAAGTGCCACATGATTAGAAGTAACGTCATGATAATTTTTATAAAGCAATGAAACTCTTTAAAAATAATTATTTATTAAGATTGCTTGATTTTTCCAACGGGATGTTGGGAGTATTCTTGATTATCGACACTAGTGTATACGTCAACCAAGGTCGCAGCACGCGATTACGAAACCGCGGGATTAACAACAACGAAGCGACAAGTACCATCCTGGTACCGTTTCTCAGTATCGCGAAACTGACGGAATAAAAGGTCGAGGTCGTCGCGTATCGTCGATCCTCGTTTTTCTTTCCGCTTTTAATTTCATCTCCGGTAGCTCATCGAGCCCATGAACCCGCCGAGCAGGTTATCCATTACGCTTTCGTGGAATTTGTCGACATGCGTCGCCTAATTACCTTTCGCTGCTAACGAGCGTAATTAAGCTAAGTTGATTATTTCGCTGGGCGGAACGCCGAGGCATCGTGCCTGCACGGTGCCTGAGGAAAGCCGGAGAAATTACTGGCAACTGTTGAGCAACAGCTAGCGGAAGGTTAATGAAAATGGAAGCAGTTGGTTGAGAGAATTATTCAATATTATTTATTCTTCCATTCTTTATAGAAAAAAATATTTTTAAATTTACTAAATTTCAATATTCTATAGTAGATAAAATATATATATATATGTATGTATATATTTCTCTGAAACAAAATTGAGCAGAAAGATTTCATCGAAATATAAATTTGTATGATAATTAATTAGCCAAAATTTTTATATTTCCTATAATGACAGAAAGAAGTCTGGGAAGGTGAAAGAGACGCTCATAAAAATAGCTCATAAAAAGATGCTCAAGTTGAATCGAGCGACGGGAGGAACTTAATGTCCGGCCATTTAAAAGTGACGTGGAAATAACCGTGTAAAAACCGAAAGTGACTCGCGATTTACACTTTCTAGTCAGTTGTGGAATCTCATTATTTCTGGATGACTTGCACAGAAATAGAAAAAGAGTTCCTCTCGAAGCTGGTTCATTCATTTCGCGTTACCCGGAAAAGGTTGCGCGACTCGCAACTCCGTCTGCCTTTCGTTTCGAATTGTTACCGGCACGTACGTAAGTTTCCCCGTGAATACGAATACCGGCATATCGTGGATGAATTGTTGTTCGAGACTCCGAGACCCAACCGGCGCGGCGCGTCGCCGCGAGTTCGTTGAACTTCGAAACTTCGCGAGCGGCCAGATTTCACTATCTCACGAACGAAACGCGCGAGTGTCGTGTCGTCACCACTGAACACGAAACAGCGGAATTGGCATGTCCGGACATGCCTTTTTCTCTGACCGGATTAGGTTTCCACAATCCAACTCTCTCTGTATTTTTTTTTTTTTTTCGAGAGATACATAAGCGCTAAAGAGAAGTTTCTCTGCATGTTAATATATCTTACTAATCGACTGCAGGATCGATTTAATTTCCCATTATGCTGAGAGAAAAGAGGCATAAATCTTTCTTCTTTAATTTAGAATAATTTTTGAAAAATTTAATAGAGATAATTAATATTGAATTTTTTTTAATATTTTGTAATTTCGAAAGAGAGTTAAAAGATTAGCTTTTGGATATTTTTGTTACAATTATCTATTCTCATTTTATTGCATGTAAATTAGAAATAAGATGGAAATATGATGCAATTAAAGCGCGATGAAACTCCGATTTACGTAAGCGATCGGATACAGTACCGTCATTCAAGACGAATTACGGCTTAATTTGATTGTAAAAGTGTTCAGAGATCATTAAACTACGCAGCGAAACGTCATCGTGGCGCGATAATATCACGCAATTTGTCAGTGTTACGTTTATCGCGTTGTTCGTGCAAGATTAAAGTGCAGAAATATTTTATCGAGTAGAAGGAATGCGGCGTAATTGCCGTTAGATGTGCGTCTTATTTTCAAACGTCATTGCGAAATGCTTCGTTTCTTTTGTTCGATTTGCGAAATGCGACCGACGGCTGCAAGCTGCAGTTCCAGCTAATTATCGATTAATTTCTCCCCCCTGCCAATTTCTTTTTTCGCTTTCTACGCGCTGCGACAAAAATCGTGATCAATTTTCATTTTTATCGATTTCTCTTCCTGCAATTCGTGCGCCGCGTTCTTTCCGCTTGATAAATAAATTTTTTTTTAAGATGTGTCCGGAACTCTGAAGTTGTTTTGGTCGCGTTAAAGTGTTTACAACGATTTATACAGCCATCGTCTGTAAGTAGTTAGACAACTTTTCTCTCGGAAATATTACCTTGACGAGAGATGCCGTGCGCTGCTAATTTACAGATGTGTGCGGGAGATTTATAATGATTATAATGCAAAAATATGCAGACTGCGGAGGAATGCGCTAAAGAAAAATCCTCCTTCAATAAAGAAATACACTCTTATTGCGTTTTTAGTGTGCATTTTTCTCAGAAGCGTCACAGCGCGTCGTTTCCCACGCCGCGTCGTTCCTTTTTTCCTTTCTGTTGTAACACGTTACGCACGGAAGGATACCTGATTAACTTTTTTGTCGTCATCTGCCTATGATTTAATATTTTAGTATTTGGGCAGCACAGAAGTGGACCAACCCAAAGGCATCGAGGTCGTTAAGGAGGCGATCTGCAAACTGAAATTCAATCAGCAGCTCAAGAAGAGCGAAGGCACGAAAACCCCGAAGGTCGAGCTCACCATAAGTATCGATGGCGTGGCGATACAGGAACCAAAAACGAAAACGACACCCAAGGTTAGTGTCATTTCGTGAAGATAACTTTTGCGCTAAATAATTGCCTTCCGTATTGGCGCATCCAAGGCTCAATTACCTCGCCGTCGTCTTTGACCGAAGGTTATTCTTGCAGCGAATTATGCATCAGTATCCGTTACATAGAATCTCGTACTGCGCCGACGACAAAGGCGAGAAGAAGTTCTTCAGTTTTATCGCGAAGGAGGAGGACGCGGAGAGGCATACGTGCTTCGTTTTCGTCAGCGATAAATTGGCCGAGGAGATCACACTGACCATCGGTCAAGCCTTCGATCTGGCGTACAGGAGGTTCCTGGAAACATCCGGCAAGGATCTAGAGACGCAACGACGTTGCATGGTGCTGCAGCAAAAGATAAAACGGCTCGAACACGAGAACAACGTTTATCGGCAACGATTGCAAGATGTCGCGGCTATTAAAGGCTCGGTTAGTTCGAAAGAAAAGTATCTTATATAAGATACTTAAATTTTATAATATGTAATTGTTTTCGATAATTGTTTTAATAATTCTATGCTATGTTTTTTTTTATTTTCATTTAGGCGGATGTGTCGGCATATCTATCACAGCATAATATACCCGATATTCTTCACGTACCTGGAGCTCCCGCGGAATCACCACAAGTTAATGGTACCACTAGCAAGCCATTGCTAAATGTGAGTGACAGCAACGGAAATACGTCTAATGGACCTCAGCAACCGCCGCCAGTTCCGCCGAGGAGTTTCGAGAAGAGTTTCGACGATGATTTCATGGGGTATGATCAACGTGATTGTAAATTTCACTCTCTAATCTCTATTTTCTTGATTTCATATTATTTTTATTTTTATTTTTATTTTTTAAGGAATGAGCCAGCGCCAATGCCGTCGGTTGGCACCAAATTGGAAGGGCTGTTGATGGATGAGTTTGAGGAAGATTTCAACCCAAGAGCTTACGAGACCGCAGCCAACGGTCTTGCCAATCATCAGTTAAATAACAATCCGCTCCTTAACGGTCAGATATCTTCGGGCTCGAACTTCTTCTCGCAATCTAACGGCACAATCAGTCCCCCGCCCCTGCGTAAGTAGTCACTTATTACAATTTATGGATATGAATTAACTTACATTATACTGACATTATTTGAGAATATTGTATCTTCTATCCAGTGGCACCACCACCAAAGACGAAAGACTCGAGACGTCAAAACGGAATCAAGGAAGATTTATTTGGTAGCATTCCTTTCAATCCTACGCCGACTTTAAATATGAAGAATGAATTTAATGATCCATTTGAAATGGGAGCATTCGGAGCTTCGACCATGACATCCAATCCTAGCCAGCAAGAATTGGAAAACGCTATCGGTCTGCTGGACAAGAAGCTGCTGGAAATGAAGGTAAAGCATGCAGTCTTCACTCTTAATTGCTTCTGTTGTAGACAGATTGCAATATTTACAATCGACGAAAAATTTTCAGGATGGCTTTAGTAGAGGGCTGTGCATCGGAACTGATGACTTTTCTTTGGAGAGCTTGGACCCGCTGCGAAATTAGGCTCGCCAATCGGAAGCTACGAAGCGTTCGAACGGAAACTTTTATTAGTGCTCTTAGAATGCAGAGTACGAAATACCAATTAACGGATAAAGCAATTAGGGGTTATGTCCGTTTAAAACCAAAATTAGTCAATTATTGCTATTATCCTACTCGTATATTTATGATCATGTTCGATATTTATGGTACACATATGTGAAATAATTCTATAAGCGTGTATCCTTCTACACTCTCTGGTAATCTACGCTATTCTATTCGCCGCTTTACAACGCTGGGGTCCAATCCGACAACGCATCGAAAATCGCGTAAATGTCGTTATTAATGATGAGTCAGTGAGATGAGATCTCAAGTCGACCGTTAGAGTGGAATGAGATATTATTCTAATCGAGATAACATAATTATTTAGACGAGAATTTGTTTTATATATATGTATAATTACATATATATAAAAGATCTTATCGCGAATCTCATATCGACGACGGTATGTTTGCGTCTTTCATATTTTTTAACGAGATGTTGAAAAAGAATTAATGAATGTTGTAATCCCGATAGTCACATCGAATCGGAGAATTGATAACGGCCGAGCAATTTCTTATATTCTAAAGCTAAGAAGAGTTGATAATATATATGTATATTACACTCGGCCTAGGTCAATTTAAACTCGTCGCGTCGTTCAATCGCGTCTGTTGGAAAATGAGCTAGTAGATGAAAGAAAGAAAAAAAAACGGAGCACTAACCGTTGTAGCGTTTAGAGATGACACTAATAATAACGAACGCATAGCTTTCATAGTCTGTCGATTGAACTCATACACTCAGCATATCCTCTTTCTTTGGTCTGTCTCGTACATACCTTCACTTCTCTTTTAATGCGCAAACATAAGCGAAAGGAAAAAAGAAAAGTTTAATTGTAAGGAGAGCATGAGAGAACTTTCTGGCTGTAGAGTTTACGATAATCTCTGCGAACCGACCAAACGTAAGGCGTTTAAACGAGCTCACGTTTACCGCTATATAAAGAGGATTAGTAATTATGTACATATGAAATATTATTGTTGCTATATTGTTTAAGAATCATAGTTAAGAATATAGCATATGATTATTACAACTGAAAAAATATTGAACATCCCATGCGTCTTCCTTGTACTCTGCGCATTAAATCTCGAAGCAATCTGAAGTGCAATACGTTTCGTCGTAACGCTACCCCCGATACTTTCACGACTGAAATGTCATAAACAAAACAGCTGATGTCACACTCCCAAACTTTTTAAAAATTAATTCATCTTCGACTGTCCAATTTCCTTCCAATTTCACTTTCACCTTTGCTTTGAAATTGGAAATGATGGCACTCCTGAAATCAGCTTTCCTTATTTTCTATATAATTTTGGTCAGCAATGTCACGTTGTATCGAGGTACAGTTAATAACGGTAAGGAAATATTACAACGCGAATTAAAAATCGCGAACGTTAATTAAATATATGAAAATGATACGTTTGTAAAGAAAGCGTAATGGAAGAAAGTACGTGCTACGCTCTTCGAGAACCGCATCTCTATTCAGTCACCGAAGAAAATGTAAATTTTTCGGAAGAATTGCGAGAGGTGTAAATGCACAAAATGTTTTCTGTTGTGCAAACAATAAATACAAATAATATACTGATTTATTATATATAGGAAATCTCAACAGTAGAATCGCCTCCGCAAGTTACTTTGAAGATCGCGAAATGTTACGGAGAACCTCGAAATAGCGAGTCGTTGAAGAAATTATTGTCGTTTACATGCGCGCCTGATAAAGAAAAGCAAATTTAAAAAAATATGTAATGTATGCTTATATAAGAGATATTTAAAAGTTGCGCACAATATTTTAGCGCGACAAATGTATTTAATAAGACTATATTTTTATACTATAACATTAAATATTGAATGCATCGAGCTGCTATCACTGAAATTGTAAAAATCTATCGCATAGTAATTTTACAAACATCGCAAAGCCCGGAATGGATTCCAAGAGCACCCGAAAGATGCCCTAATTTTCGTATATCATTTACACTATTAATGTTTTGTAAAAGCTTAATTCACAAGTGTCATATTGACGCGTACACGTCATAGACAAATAAGATCTATATATATATAGATATATATCTATATATCTAGAATCTAGATCTATCATATCTTATATGTCTATGGTACACGACAAACCTCTCTCAAATTAAGCGCGTTCTCACGCGCGCGCGACAGAGCGTCACGTGATTCGGCGGGTGCGCCGCAGGCGGCGCTAGCGGCGTGAACGTGGCGCGGCACGCGCTGCGTCAGTATTTCGCGGACTTCCATCGTGTCCTGTTCGTTCTTTGGTCTCGTCCGGTCGAGCGCGTCGAGTCACGGCAGAGACAGAGAGAGGGAGAGAGAAAGAGATAGAAGTAGTCGCCGAGAAACGCCACAGGACACAAAAGTGCCTTCTTCTTCCTTCTTCGCCGCGTCACGGAGAGCCCCGTCAGGATGGCGGACGACAATCACGAGAACGGCACCAGCAACGGCGACGTCCCCGAGATCGAGCTGATCATAAAGGTGAGTGTGCCATGCGCGGCGGTCGTCGAGGGATCGCCGTGCGAGCGAGACGGACACAGATGCGGCACACAGGGGATGGGAGAGAGGGAGACGAAGACGAAGGAAAAAGGAGGCGGTTGTCCCGTGCGCGCTATGGGCGTGGAACAGCCAACTGGTTCCCGTTCGCTCCTGCGGGAAACCGCGAGACCGCGGTCCCTGCCCTGCCCTTCTTTCCCCGCGACCGTGAAAATCGACTGTTCGTCGCGCGGAAATTATCCGCGCCGTGACCGTTGACCGTTTCTCGTTCGTCTCTCTCTCTCCTTCTTTCTCGCTTTCTCTCCCTCTTTCTCCCCGGGTGACTTTTGTTTTTACCTCGCGTCACGTTCGCCTGCGATTTCGACGCCGGGCTCTCGCGTAGCGAGTTCGTCGCGAGCGAGGCCCTGGGTCGGTTTCTGTTATCCGAGCGAGGCTCCCCTCGTCGCGTTCGTCGACGCGTGATCGCCAGGGACCGGAGCCGTGAAACGGGCGAGCCAACGGACGCGGTGCACGCGGAGAGTACGTGCGTGCATGCATGCATGCATGCATGCATGCATGTATGTGTATGTATGTACGCCGCCGTTGCTCGGCCGATACGACGGCGGGTGAAGAAACTCCTCCCGACGAGGAGGACTCACCACCGCGGTGGCCGCACACGTGTGTCACACGGAGCTTTTCGGCTCGCGTTACATCAAAGGGGTCGAGACCGGTTTACCGGTCGCCCGAGATCTCGGACGCTGCGGAGACCAGGCGCCGACCCAGGAGCCCCCGCTTCCCGTCTCCATTCCGTCGCGGAATGGAGATTCCCGTCACGCGCGCACGCGATACACGTCCCGAGATCACGCCGGTCGACGCGGAGCGACATTTACGTAGACGGGATCTGAAAAGAGCGCGTTTCGGGGCCTCCTACGCCGCGTCGCATCCTAAGAACCCCCTCCTCCCCCGGGACATCAAACGCTCGGCATACCGCGAGACAGAAGCGCGGCGCGGCGCGACGCGCTATGCGTATGCCACACATTTCTTTACGCATGGAGTCATCGAGGGCGCCGCACGCTCTCCTTCTCCCTCCGCCCGCCGCCGCCGCACGTTTGTGCATTCTGCGGGCGTTACGCGCGGCAGATGGGACACGACGAAAAGCCGCCCGCTGTCGTCGTTTTCCCGTCTCTCGTTTTGCTTTCCGATGGGAAAAGCTACCGGGCGGAAAAAAAAAATAAAGTTGTCCCGCGCGCGCGAGCGGCGCGGCTCCGCGACCACTGATGGAAGTGGACGGGAAAATGAAAGGCCGGCGCGCGAACTGGTTCAGGTTTTTCCGCCGGGGCCCGCCTCGGGATTTCGAGCACCCGCCGCGGGATCGCGATATCGGATCTATATAGGAACGACGATCGATCGAACGATCTTGTACGCCGCGGTACAAACTCCGCGTCCGTCGCCGCTGGCTCGCATTCCTATCTTATCGCGAAATAATTCACGTGGCGGCGTATTAGAATCTCGAGACCAGATCACTTTATCGCGCGATTAGCGGCCGTCGGAGAAACGTGGTGGAGTTTCTCCAAGGGACTCCGCGCTTCCTTTTTAGGAGGCGTATTGAAAGCGTGTTCCGAATTCGCGTCTCGCGCGTTACGAACGTGTCAGATACAGCTGATAGAGCTAATTTTGAAAGTAGAATATTTCGACGATGCTTCAGATCAAAGTAATTTGCAGTTCCACAAGCCGCACTCTCGAGCCTCTTTTTTCGTTTTCTTCCAAATGAAGAAATAGTAGATGAGTCAACGGCAAAGTGTATATTAATAAGTATTAATACGCACAACGATTCGATCCACGATGTATTCTTGGAAAGAAAAATATGGTGTAAACAGGATATAAGATCGTTGATCTTACATGATATCATAATTTTGCGATATCTATATCGTCATATTTATTATGATTTCGATATATTAAGATATATATTATCAATATATTATCGTATTACGTTTTCGTTTCCGATTAGATTAGAGTGATTAGACAGCGGTCAGAGCTGTTCGCGATCGTTGTTATTCGCGATCGATGCGATTCGATCGAGGGTAAACTCAACGCGAACTTCTCGGAACTTTCTTTTCACTGAGTTTCCAGGGGAGAACGACTTTTTAACTGGAAACAGACTACCTTCGAATGACCATTAAAGAGCTTGCGATTGAACTTTCGCCGACGGTCGGATTTCTTCCGAGAGAAATAACGTGTACACTGTATAACGATCTCAAACGTATCTAAATCGTTGAATTAGACGACTCGTGAAAGGAACGAAGCGTCTCGGAATCGAAATCGCGGAATTCTGAAATTTTCTCCTGCATGGGGTCGACGATGTTGTGTCACAAGAATAATTTACATTCACAGAAAGAACGATTTTAATGGAAGGTCTAAAAATTTTGGCTGGCTATAGATCTAAAAGTAATTTTGTTGGAAATTAAAAAATGATGAGCATTGCTGTAAAACATTTTGCACATTCTAACCAGTTCGAATTTCCAACAAAATTATTTTCAGATCTGCATTCAGTAAAATTTTTAGACCTTCCAGCAAAATTGTTCTTTCCGTGTATATTTTTTACATATATATATTACGTACATATAAATTATTAATAATTAAATCATAATTAAATTATTATTTTTTGTTACTATTAACTGTACATTATAGTACTTATTATTAATTGTAAGCTATTTGAAGCACAGTGTTATAACGATATGGAGCGTTTAATATCGAATCGGTATTTGACGAATCAATTGTCGGTCCTAAAACTTTAATATTTATAAGTTAGTATTTTTTTATACAAATATGTATATAAGGAAAGCGCGTAAAAAAAAGGAAAATTGCATCACGACGGTACGATTCGGTTTGATTTCGTCGAAAGCGTTCGCTCTCTGGTCTCTGCTCATTCCTATTGTCAAAGGTGAGACGGTCGCCATATCGGTGCAACCTGTCCTTAAGTGTGCCAACGAGAATTCTACGCGGCAGCGAGTTGTTCCCTCTCTCAGATAACTGGCTTATCATCTCGATTGCAGCGTTAGATAAATATTCAGGTAGCCGGCGAAGTGCTGCACCGCGCAAGTATGTGCTCTTCAGCCTGTGCATCTCACGAAATAAACACGATAAAAACATAAAGGCTCAATCGTGAATTCATATCGATCTTGATACGCGGAGGAAAAAAAATCGCGATAAGGTTGTGTCGTCACGGAAAAACCGTGATCTCACCGGGACGTCTTCCGTCGGCGAGAAAACGTTTCTCGTGTTGACACGTACAGCTAATTATAATAAAATGTCTGTATCTAGTCCATTGAGGCGCGTGCTACTATCGAGCTCGGAGAACGTCGCGACTTCCTCGAAGTCTCCGCGATAGCGCATGCCTCGCCGCGATTCGATTCGAAAGGCGAATTTCAAATCGAATCAAATCGTGCGTATTATGAAATGCGGGCGTGAATATTCAAATCAAGTTGAGCTTTGCGCACCGTGCTCTTTCTCTCTCTACTTTTCCCTCGCAATACGAAATACTGTATAGACGTGGCGCATATTAAAAACGGCGACCGTTTTAATTTATTCGATTAACGAGGTCAGAAACTCTAAGCCGGCGTGCCGCGCCGGGTCGGCTGTACCGTTGTTGCAAATCGAAGAACGACCGGAGACGATGTATGTACCGGGGGGGGGGGGAGCCGGGGGGGCGTAATTCGCCGATCGTCGAAGTCGCGCGCGTTCGCGCGGGAAGATTTAATGGTAAACTGGCCGACCTTGCACTCTCGGGAGGTGCGATCATACGAAGTTCTCTCTCGGGTAAGTGTGTCAAACGGGACGAAGCGACGGAGCGGCTACCACGAGGTCCTCCGCGAGATTCTACCGTTAAACGATGGACTCCTTTGCCTTCCGCTTTCCTCGCTCCTCCGGCGGCTTTCCCCGCCGACTTCGATGCAACTTCGTTCCCCGGATCTTCTCTATTATATTTCCTCGATGATTCGAGAAATACGCTCGTCGATTTGTTAAAACTAGAGGATTGTGAAAGAGAAAAATTCCTGCGAACTTGCTTTACTCCGAAAAAAAAGGAGAAATATTTTTTTTATACGAGGCAAATGAAGAATCGGTGGAAAATGAGCTTGACAAATTATAAGATAGAGTGTAATATTTTTTTTTTTTTAACTAGACGGAAAACAAAGTACAGTAAAAAAGATATTGTTTTTAAGTAAAAAAGATCTTCAATGTCTTGCGCTTGCACTCTTTTTCTTCGGACTTGTTTGTCACATTTACATATAACATGTCACGAGTATCTTCTTTACTGACGTCCCGTCAGAGTTATTTTTCCCAGTCGCAGTTACATTGAGCGAAAGAATAGTCGCGTAACCACCTGCGAGCGTGGCGATCGATCGCACTTTAATCTCCTCTAAGGTCATTACAAGCGTGTCCGGGTGGAAGTCAGAGACACTCGAAGATTTCGTACGCGATCGTTCCGAACGAACAGAAAACATCGTCGCGCAAATGAGGCATTAAAAAAAAGAAGAGTCGCGCGCGAAAAGGAATTTGTTAGACCGCAGGAGGAGGAAATCGTCCTTCGCGCGATGCAAGATCGAAGGATACATACTCGATGTTCACGCGACTGCAAGACGTCGTCCCGCTAATAATAACCGCTTACGCGCGCGCGTCTTCGCGAACGACGTCCCGATGATATTTTTTCTTTTTTCTTTTTCTTTTTTTTTCCCCGTCTAACGACTTGTCGTCGGCTTCATTCAGGAAAAATGGCGAGCAGAAGGCTGGCGAACGCCTGCACGTCGTGAAATTATGGCTCTCGCTGCATGCGCCATATATATTCGCAGAAGTCGCACGCGTGCGTACACGTGTATATATATTTGCCTACTCGTAACGGTATATCGTACAGCGGGATGCCGTCTGCGTCCTGTACAAATGCGCCATGCGATGGAGATGTCTGTAAAAGGAGGGCTCTGTATACTGTATTATGCAAGTCGTCCGTTCAGTTAAGACGAGCTAAGCTACAAAAATTCAAATAATTACGTTTACAAATATAAAAGATACAATTATAACAGGAATATTTTATGAGGATCAACTATAATTCACGCCGTGGATTATTAATATACCTATATTAAATCGTACACTTGTTATCCTTAATTGTTAACGCATCAAAATTCGCGATCCGAGAGATCGGAATCGTGTCACTTTCGGAGTCATTGACTCGTCCATATTTCATGAAGCCGTTCGCGGGATAGCTTCCTCGCTAAAGAGCTTTTGTCGCGCGGAGAATTTTCTCGAGCGAGCGACACGAGTGCGCACAGGCACGCATTAATTTCTTTCAGGCATGAAACAAGGTTGCCCGCGATGTTACCATTAGCGATACCAGCGATGCATACACCGCTCTTAGCCGTCGGTCTTCCTTTTTCCGTTCGATTTCTTTTCCCCTCCGTTCGTTTTTTTGCCCCCCGTGGCAGCGATTCCGCGGCTTCGACGGTGAACCGCGCGTAACGCGCGGCGTTGTCGCGAGGCCGCAATAACGCGAATCGCTTGCGTGACAAGACATCGACGCGAAAGAGAAGAAAAAAAAATGAAACGCTTCGCCTCTCGCTCGCTGCTCTCGCCCGCCTAAACCGAGATTCCACGTCGATGGTCGGCCGTTCCCTCCCTCCCCCGCGTTGCCCCGTAAATATGCTGAACTCGATCAAAACGAGCCAGTGATGGTCTCGCCGATCCGCCGCCGTTCGGCAAACGCTTGCGCGGCTTTTTTTCAAGGAATGGAATTCGCCTGCGTGTGTGTAGGCGCGCGCGTCGTATCTCCCTCACGGCGAGTTAAATCGCGTCGTTAAAATTCTGAACGATACGATAAATCTGTGCCAATACCGCGGGAAGGCGAGCGATTTGTCGTTCGCGCTCGACTTCGAAAGGACGCCTTCCCCGTCCCATCGCGTCCTCGGTCGTGTCCGTCTCTGCGTTTCGACGCGATTTTCGAGGCTGATTTTCGCGGTTTCGCGGAATATCGACGGGATGCGCACATGACTTCGCGCGTACGAATTTTCAGGCTTTCGTAATAGAGAAAGGAGGTGAGGAGCGCCGACCGCGGGTGAGAGATAGAGCCGCGCGTTCGAAGATGGAAGACGTTCAGTGTCTTCGTGACATTTGATCCACCATCCGTGTTCTCCGCGCGGCTCGTATATTCGACATGAATACCAATGCTATAGATTTCCGCCGGGGAGCCTCGGAGACGCTTCTTCAAGCTCTGTTATCGCGCTCTCGCTTGATTTTATCTTCAGTTTTGTTAGCGTCTGCTGAACATTAATTATCTTATTCTTTATCTTTTTTTTCCGGAAAAAAATATCGATATATTAATAAAAGGATAATTGACGCGGCATTACGCGAAAATCGCGGCTCAAGTTAAAGCCTGTAAAGACGGCTTCACCTCGCGAATTATTTGTCTCTCGTTATCTGCTTATTGCGCGCTTTATTCAGAATAAATGAGTCATGCCTCAAAGTCGGCTTGCACCATCGCGATCGAGGGGGAGAGAGAGAAGGCGGGAGGGGCATAACTCTTTGAATATCCTCCACGGAATTCTCGTCTGCCATAATTCCGCCGCGCGGAAGATCGGAGCTCGCGTCGATAATCAAATAAACGAGGCTCGCCTTTGACTATCCTCCGCCGAATTGTCATATTTTACTTCATTCCTTCCGGAAGTAATGACGCATCGGACATTGCGCAATGACGGTCCGTGTTTTTTTTTTTTTTTTTTTTCCGGTTAAGTCGACAGTGGTTTCGATATCGTTGCCGCGAGCAACGTATTCAACTCCGAAAGATGTTTAACAGATGGACGCCTGAGGGATTACCATGACGCGCATTCATATTTCACATTTAGCCACAAGAGTGTGGCTGTTTGAATCTTCACTCGTGTAAGGCAAATAAGACTTGCTATCGGACGGCATCAAACACCGCTGAATGGAGTGTGGAAACAGATCCGCGTCTTTGAGGCTCGTACAAAGATATGTGGCGATATAACGTAAAAAAAGCGAAACCTCTGAGAACAAACGAAAGAATCACGATTTGAATTTTTTTTTAAGTAATTGCAGAGATAATGTTCTTTGGGATTCGCTCCGAGATTTCACTTTTACTGACACTCAAGGATACTCGTTGAACTTCTGCAGCGGCGTTTTTTTTTTAAGCACGTATATTTACATTAAAAACTACGGTGATCCAGAATTCGCGACTTGTAAGAATCGTTATCGCCTTCCTGATCCACGATCAGAGTCACTCGTTGACAGGAGATCTTGGACCTAGGAGAATCACGCGCGCGCGCCAAATGGAGCTTTTGACTCTCTCACGTGCAACGGCGTTGTGCAACGTCCGAAAACGGACTGTGCGTCATCGCCGAAGAAGGAATACAAAACGCGCGAGATGCCGGCTGCCGCGTGACGCACGGGACTGTGGAAAGTAAGACATTGGCTAATAGTAAACGATAGTAGTAGCGACGATACAAAGACAGTAGTACGGTGGTGCAGATATCGCGCGACCACGTCCTCTTCTCTAAACGAGCCCGGCTCGTTAGATCCTGGAAGAGCGGCCGATTGTTAGCGTCCGATGAAAATAGAACCGCCGTTGTCCGAGAGCGCAAGAGAGGGGAGAGAGAGAGAGAGAGAGAGAGAGAGAGAGAAAGAGTGAGTGAGTTGGCGAGCTGCCGAGATTCAATTTGCTCGAATTACGAACAGATCGTGGTCGGGCCTGTCCGAGGAGAGAACGATTACGTTACACAATGCGTGGGTTGTTTAAAGCTACCACAGGTTGGGTAAAGGATCAAAGTATCGGGGGATAACGATCGGTGGGGAATGTCATAACGAAAGATATTCGCGTGATTGTCCATTAGATACGATATTAGATGCGGTATTTCATACAACAGTTCTTGAAACGGTCAAAGGTTAAAAAGTACGAAGGCGCGAGAGGTGCACGATTGTAGATTACAAATGCCAGAGGGAAATAAAGTTGAATGGTTGAAGCCACCAGGGGTTAAAAGGAAAAAAATCGAGATTCCCCGGTGATGACGTAAAGATTTATTTCTCGACGTTTGACGTGAATAAAAGCGCGCAGAAGTTTTCTAAACGTCGAAAATATCAGGATCTGCGCCGAAAATAACACCGTCCGGCGGTGGCAGAAAGAAGCAGAAAATGAGTAAAGGAGGATAATTTTGATCGCGGTACGATTGCGTAAGGTTTTTTCAGGATGGCCGTGAACGCGAATGGAGTTGGGACGTCAGAGACGAGCGAATAAATAAACCGTGACATCGGGGAAACGAGAGCGCCGTGCTCTGCCGAGTTCGGTTCGGTACTCTCCTCGATTCGGCCGATCGAGCAGCCGAAATGTACGGTGGTGGGACGTCGGTCGAGGGTTTGACTAATGGGTTGGGTCTGCTCATCGCTCATCGAACACAAAGATCCGCGGCGCTTCGCCACGCCGTTGTTTGGATTCGCGCACTAGTTGCTGTGGCTGACGTCAGCCTCTTATCGCCCAGAGATACAGGCAGGATAATCGAATCCGCGAGATACCGCAGAACATTTACATTTAACGCCGTCAGCCGCAAAAATGCGGCTTTTATTGTGAATAATGAAAAGTAATTTAAAATACATTTTAGGTCGCGTACATTTTTTTAAATCTTAAATTAATATCTTATATATATTCGCTATTCGGCGAAATTTTGTTTGCATTGTTTTGATGCTAATGGAGAAAATATCGTATTTCTAGGCGTCGACGATCGATGGCCGTCGAAAGGGCGCTTGCCTCTTCTGCCAGGAATATTTCATGGATTTGTATCTGCTGGCGGAGCTGAAGACGATCTCCCTGAAGGTGACCACCGTGGACATGCAGAAACCGCCGCCCGACTTCCGCACCAACTTCCAGGCCACGCCGCCGCCCATCCTGATCGACAACGGTGACGCGATACTGGAGAACGAAAAGATCGAACGGCACATCATGAAAAACATCCCCGGCGGGCACAATCTGTTTGTACAGGATAAGGAAGTGGCCACTCTCGTGGAGAACTTGTTCAGCGTGAGTGTCGGTCAATCCGGTCGAGAGTGAAACCAATCGCGAGGGGAAATCGCGAGCTGTCGAATTTATATCCCTTTCTCTGGCGAGGCGAGAAATTACATTGTCGTCCGTTTCGTTCCGTTTTGCAGAAGCTCAAGCTGCTGCTGCTGAACGCGAAGGACAAGGACAAGGATCCCAAGTCCTCGTCGCTGATGGCGCATCTGCGTAAGATCGACGAGCATCTGGGCCGCAAGGGCACGCGCTTCCTCACCGGCGACACCATGTGCTGCTTCGACTGCGAGCTGATGCCGCGGCTGCAGCACATCAGGGTCGCCGGCAAGTACTTCGCCGACTTCGAGATACCGGAGACTCTGGTGCACCTGTGGCGGTACATGCACCACATGTACAGGCTCGACGCTTTCCTACAGAGCTGCCCGGCCGATCAGGATATCATTAATCACTACAAACTGCAACAGGTGAGACGCGCGACCGAGATCTCTAATTGCGTTCGCGAGATGTCAACTGAATAATTAGCGTTGTGCTTCGATAAACCTTTTAATTCACGCCTGCGCGTCACGCAACGACGCAATTCTATTTCGTCGCGCAATAAATCTTTTTCCATGTCCTCGGCCGACATAATTGCAACGAGTCTCGTTATTTACAGAGTATGAAGATGAAGAAGCACGAGGAGCTGGAGACACCGACCTTCACCACGAGTATCCCGATCGAGGTCAACGACGACTAAGCTGGACCTTCGTCGGCGAGGCTGCGATCGCGTGACTTCGATTAGACATCGAGATCGGCCTACAGCGAGACGGCGAATCGCGGAGTTTCAACGGCACGCATTTTGTTATTTAATATATCCAACAACATTAGCAACGAAAACAAGGCAGGGATTCTTCCGTTGGAACTCCCCCCTCCCCCCCCATCTTACGAACTGCCAGCTCGTGTCGTCGCCGTCGTTGATCGCTTCATATTTTTTTTGCTAAGCAATCGTAGCTGAATCGCATCCCTTCCCTGTGGGATCAAGTCAGGTGTAAACAGATTAGCTTTTTTACCGCAAACGACACGAAAACATACATAAGTGCGTTAAGATATTCAAAGTCTTAAAAAAAAAAACGGTTCTAGAATATTAATCTCTGTTTTTCTTCTTTTTTTCTATCTTCTTTTTTTTCCACTATGTACAGCACGTGTACGTAGTTTTGACCTGAGTAGTATTAGCAAGATTTTAATTTGCTATTTGTTGATCCAAGGATTAAGTTTACCAGGAGAAGCGATGAGATGATTTTTGCCATTCTCTGGCGGCAACAATCCATGGAAACTAACAACCCAGAATGCAAAAGAAACGTATGCGTTCGAGAGAACCGAATTGGTGCCATTAATAATATCTTTGCAATCTTAATAGAAATTATCCTTTGGATAGTATTCATTATTCCTAGGCATTATTCTTACATAAGATTAAGCGAATAAAAGTAGATGAAATCAAAGTAGAACGTCTGATAAAATGTTTCAACATCATTCTCAAACTTGCATAAATCTTTTTAAACGTTAGATTTCTCTTTTTTTTCCATCGTTTTCATTCAAGCCACTCATTATCACGAGATACTTAAACACGATTAAGATTCATTTGCATCCATGGGAAAGGTACACGTTCGTTCGAAATTATGAATTTGTTTAACATGGGCTTCGCGTTTTTTATATATATATGTGATTGCACGACAGAGAAAGACAGACACATGTTATCGTTATATGTATACGTAGAAGAGAAAAAGAAATACGTTTTGCCGTATCTCTCGCGCCGTGTCACACGTGATCCAGAGTGCGTACGTTTCTTCTGGATTCCGACAGCGTGATTCGAGGCATCTTGTTATTCCCCGTTTCATCGTTAGCACTTTTACTGATTTACAAGCAGAGAACGAGCGCAAACAGTTTCCCACGATTGTTTTTCCCCCGCGAGCCGAGAGCATTTAGAGTAACAGCATCCGGGAGCTCGACTCCGCTTTATTTCCACTAATTCACTGTTCCAGAGTACAGAAAACCGAGCAGCAGTGCAACTCGTAAGAAACTGTCTATTCCGCATTAGTAATTCTATTATTATAATTATTACTATTGTATTATTAATTTTGGTTTATATATCCGTAGAAGTCAATATACCAGTGTTTACAATAATTGCCTGGTGCACTCCGTCATTTATCATAGCGCAGATGTGCGGCGTATGTAGACTTAAGTCTTCTAATATAATATAAAATATTATAATTTTATATATGATATCTGGGCGCTATTTTTCTGTTAAATATATGTATGATATTGACATTTTTTGATATCTCTGTGTGGATGATAAAAGGGCGGGTAATCAAGCGTACGTTTTATTTAAGAGTGATCATCTCCGGTAAGCGTCCCCTAAATTGTCCTAAAAGATGATGAAACAAATCGCTGCGGAATGAGACGTGAGGTGAGTTTAGCTTTGCGACGAGAGTCTGAAAAACATCTCTTCGACACGAGGTAATTTTTTCATGTTTCGCAAATAAGTATACCTCTTGTCGTGAAGAGGCGAATTACGAGAGACAAACATCTCTTCAACGCGGAATATTTTTGCATATTTATTTTTCGTTCTTGTCGATCTAGTTTTGCCGGCTTATCTCTCCGGATGGATAGTCAATCTCTCGATTATCGGTGGGTAATTTCCGCGTGACAGTCGCGGCAGGAAGGAGCGCCAGGCGGAACCAGATACACGGCGAGAAGAGGAGGCCCGTATCCGTCGCGATGCCCGCGCGTCGGTGTCCGGTCTCGTATGCACGCGATCGAAAATAGCGCGCGGACGGGACAGACGTCGCGCGTTCCTCTCTTCCACCGATCGCCGCATATCTCCCCCCTCTCGTTCCTCATAACGGACGGCGAGCTATCGTGACGCGACTCCCATTCATAAATAGGGACGACGGCCACTTTATCCGGCGCGACGGCCATCTTGACTACGCGATCGCGCGAGTTTCCGTCGTTTCGCGCGGCCGTCGACGCTCGCGATCGTCTCGCTCCCGAGAAATTGGCGGAGTATTAAATCACGCGCGAGAACGTCACGTTCGCCGTCGTCCGCGACGCGACGCCGCTGGGACGAAAGCCGCGGCCGAGCAGCGCGGTGGTCGGTACGCAGTGCACAGCTGATCGGTGGCTCCGACGGACGGCAGCTGCTTGGCTCGTCGTCTCTCTCTCGAGAGAGAGAAAACGCGAACTCAGTGCGGAAAGAAAACGTAAAAGAGGTAATTACAGATAGAAAAGAAAACGTGAGTGAGAGACTGGAACGCGCGAGAGACCGTCAGTGCGGATCGGCCGCGTGTACCGCGATCGCGCGATCGGTGACAGGTGAAATCTCCGCGAGGGGCAATAAAGAGAGTCTCCACGAGACGCGCGGGCACGCGGGATCTTGTTGGCGAGCGACCGTTGCAGTGCTGGTCCCTTTCTGCCTCTGATACGGACGAGGTGTAGGTGTTCGTGAAGAGGAAGAAGAGGAGGAGGAGGAGGAGGAGGAGGAGGAGGAAGTGCACACAACAACGTCGTGGCCCGTTCGTCGGACGTCTCCGATGGTTGCCGTCCGGTGAGTTCGTCTGCTCGTCCGACTGAAGTCGAGTTCTAAAAGCGGCGCTCCAGGGCGATCGCCGACGTCGTCGCCACCGCCGTCATCGTCGTCGTCCACGTCGACGACGACGACGACGACGACGACGGCGACGGTGGCGTCTCGTCGTCGCTTCCTCCGCGATCGAGGAGGAGCAAGGGGAAAGGGAACGGAGCGCCCACACTTTGACTTTTACGCGCAGCAACGGCGCGGCGGCGGGCACTCCACGCGGCACGAAAATACACCTGCGACGGAATGTATACCGGATGGATACGCGCCGCGACAACAATGCGCTTCCGCGCGGAGGCTCCGTGGATGATACTCGGGGATACCCGGTCGTTTTACAATCAGTCGCGTGTCCGGGCCCGTTCCCTTCGACCGCGCTCCCCCCGTGCTTTTTGTCTAACATTATTGTCGGCGTGTCTTGCATGTCTCATCGCCTCATTATACGCCCCATTGTAGAACTTTCATTATCGCAGGCATATATGATTAAATTGTGTGATATATGATCGTTAAAGTGGATTACAGCTCCGTGGATAGTGCGCTGACTAACGTATCTTTTACTTTACATTGTTGCGTCATTCAAAATTTCACGTTAGAATTGTTAGACGCGTTAATAGCATTTAGCTTTTAGAAACATCTTAAAAAGTCTCGACAATGCCTGCGATTCCTGTGAAAAGTCTGGTACCGATCAGAGATGATCACCGTGACAGCGTGTTAACTATTAACTGTGAAGGTTACACACTATTGATTGTGAAATATGGACTTCTATACATTTAGATATGAAAGAAAAAGGGAAACAGATATAATTTGCTTCAGCCTTTATACATTGCATTTTCTCTTTCTTCAACATCTATATTACACACGAAATCATTTCGTTTATTTTTCTGAGATAGGTATGTATAATCGGTAAATTTTAGAAAATATATGGCAGGAATTTCACGTTCATAGTTGACGGTCAATTTCTCTTGATCCGAATCGATGTATATTCATATTTCACACGTTTGTCTCGTAATGTATGCTCATCCTGTTTTTGAGAGCGTAACGCGACGCGGAACGATAATATTATCTTTAGCCGCACGGCGACGGATCGTAGAAAAAATGTTTCGCCCGCGTCATACCGGTTTCGATCGTTGCGCAAGATTTATGATAATGTTGCATGGAGATAATCTGTTGCGAGGCGGCTGTTCGCGCAGCGCTAGTGCCCGCGCGCGCGTGGGCAAGAATTATGTGCGCGCCGCGTAAAAACGCGCGACATCATGCTTTAAACCTGTTACGAGGCGAGCGTAAACAAGCTTTTTTTAATGCGATCGAATTAACAGGAGTTGTGTATCGCGAACTCCTCGTATCTTTCACAGGCGATATTTCCGCCGTCATATGCGAATCGAATTATCAAATCGATTGTATAATTAGTAATTACTTCACTCATTGTCAGAAGACGAATACGATAAATGTGATCTTTTTAACCGCAAGATAAGTACAACTCCTCGTGTTTAAAATCGTTTAAACTCGCGAGAGTTTTTAATTTGGGAACCTCAGTAATGTGGATGCAAAAGCACGCAAAAAAAATAACTTAGCGTTATCAGCTAAATATCAGTAGTTTGCTGTCATTGCTAAAAGTTAGTTATTAAAGATAAAATATATTTGTTGCGCGATACAATTTTATTAGCTAAAATAAAAGCATACTTGAACAAAAATAGCTAAGAAAGTGGCATACGGAATGATTTTGCTGAAAAATTTAAAAGTTTTGCTGGATATTCCTCAGTAAAATTAGCTAAATGTCATTTGATTCTAGCAGCAAATATTCTTAGCTGTATCGCCTAAATTTTAACAACTAATAAATTTAGCTTTGGCAGTAACGATATTAGCCTATTTTAAAGACACACATTAGCTGCCACGGCTATATTTTAGCTGTATTGGCTAATCCTTTCTCTGCGTGAGGGTTCCATTCAGTTTTGAAGGAGGCAGGAAGGAGAGTATGAAGCGAGTATCATTTGTACATACCAACGGATCGCGGTCGGTCTCTGCCACTGCATCAATTTAACGCCCCGCCATAAAACAAATGTATCGCGTGCCTGTCATAACATGCTCGCGGTGGAGCGTGTTACGCCTCTCGCTGCGTCGGTTTATTTAAAGTCGGAGTACATACTAGCGACGATTGGTCCAACCGTCGGGGCAGGTGCTCGTTTCCTGCGATTGAGACGTCCTGGGAACTCGCTGATCGACACGCCGTCGAGCGAACGCGGCTGCGAGATTAAATATCATTCATAAAATTTAGTAGATTTGTATTTTAGGTGCCTCTCGCGCGACGACCGTTGGCACAAATTCCGCCGAGCAGGAACTCGCTGATAGATTTCGAGCGTCTGCATTTGATACCGCTGTTTTCAATCTTATCAATGTATTACAGACATCTTAATAATATTCTAATATTGCTTGTATTAGTAATATAAAAATGATAGAGAAGGATACAATTGTCAATATCCTAATCGTCACCTTTATTGCGTTTTTTTTTTAACATTCACACAATTCAAATTAATTCAACGCATGTTATCAAATTCCGATGTAATCGCGTCATTACGATACGCGGTGATATCCCGTGACTACCTCCGTCTGACGGAGAGGAAAAATGTTTACGGTTCTCCCCGCGGAATGAGCGACGATGGTAAATTGCGTAATCACTGGTAAACTGATCGCCAAACTCTTACCCGCGGTAATTTCACTTAAATGGTTCATCAAGATGCGCGCGCGAAAACCGCGTCTGGTGAAAGTTCCCGTCGGAATGTAATTGCACGGAATTCGAATTTAAAGACCGAAGATGTTTACGTTGTTTGAGAGGGAGAGCTTTCGTTCCGAGAATTGATGTCGGCTTCGAGGAGGAATTACGAGAGCGAGCCTGTGAGATAATTCAGCACCTTGTTAACTGATACATTGAAAATATTGCGTTGTGTTTTAATATATTAAATTATTTTTCATACAATATTCTCTTAAAAATATTGTTCGATTTAATTAAGTGAAGTCAATTGCGTGGGACTTGACTGCGTTTAATCGATTTAAATTCCACCGGTTAAAGAGGCCGGTCCGACTCTCTGATGCAAACACCTTGTACGCTGCAGACGGCGACGGCGACGGCCGTGTTTTGCGAATTCTCTCGCGGGTGGGGAAAAAGTGTGATATTATTTTCAGTGTAGTTGGCGTTTATTTTTGCCGCGTGCACGGCAGAGCGACTTATCGTACGGCTCTGCTTAACGTTAACGGTGCGCGTCCCCCGTCAATTATTATTCTTGGTTCCTTATTTTCGTCTGGTGGCCGACCGACTTGACGCCCCCCCCCCCCCTCCCCCGACGTACGTTAAACTTTCCGACGCGGATCGGATCTCCGACGTCGCGCATTGGATTTCCACGAGACGTCGAAGGAGCGTCGCGACGTTGACGTTGAACTACGCCGATTGCGTATACGGCCTGTTCCTTTGACAATGTTTACGAATATGTAATAATAATAATGTACATGTAAAAAATAATATTATTTCATTCAATAAAGTCCACATCCGATATATTTACAAAAATATTCGAGAACTCGTTTGGTCGTTGGAATAGATTCGTGAACATCGCTGCTCTAATTGCCACGCACGGTTCATTGCATTCGCACGTCGCTGCTAATTAGACGTTATTACGTGCAATTAACTCCCGCGGACACCGTCGCGAGCAACAGGTGTTATATGTCGGACAGCGTTTCGAAGACATGTGCCATGATATTCACCGTGCAATTTGCGATTACTTGATAACTAGCACAATTATCGCTATATGTCGAATTCATGAGGAAATTATATCGTCCTACTTTTCATTCGCAGAAAACATGATTGTGGACGCAGAATCGAAAGACTGTTTTCCGCGACACCCGCGCGAAATACTTAACAGTCCTCGCTGCTGGACAGTCGCCGTTTGTCGCGGGACGTCCAGGATTTCGGCGGATTTCCGCGCGACGCCTGAGAATAATTTCGCGCGGAATAAAACAAAACGAAGGACGCGGAGGCGGTGGAAATACCGGGTGGAATTCGCCGCTTTTCCTCCGTTTCTACACGAAGGCCCAGACGAAAACAGCCGCGATCTATGTGTACGCGTGTCTCTCGGGTATTTCATGACACAAATATCTTCTCGGCAGCCTGGAATTCCGCTTTTCCTTTTTCGCTCGTCCCGACGAGGCGAACGGCGCTCTCGTTCCCCTCTTAAAACATCCTCGTCGCCGTCCTGCAACTTTCGACTTTCCGATAGAAAGAATCTTCGTCTATCTTTATTCAGTATATGTATGTGATTTTATTTTCTTATCGAAATGTGTATCGTATTCCAGTTGTGGCGCGATTTCTTGGATCAACTCAAGGTGCTGCTCTCTTTTACGAATGTTTGATTAAACGAAAGCTTACCTTTTTGCATAACATTTAACGTAACATTTGCCTTCCTTTAGTTATTTTTATTATGATAAATCTTTACTATTATGATAAATCGAAAAATTACCGTGCGTGCTTGTATTAGGTACAGCTAAAATATGTTCGATTTGACGAACAATTTTGCGTGAAAGAAAAAATTCGTTTTGATATTCGATTTGTTGTCGCGATTTTAATCTCTTATCCATTCTTCCTGCGATAATTGTCTCAATGAATTTGCACAGGACATGGTAAATGGCATCCGATCGCATCTGCGCCACTGAAAAAAATGCCTTTGGCTCTAATTGTCGTACGCGAGATTCGCGAACAGAGCCGGAACGAATTCGCGCGGCCATCATCTTCGAGTGCCGTCTACCCACTCGATTTATTTGCATTTCGCTCATTTACGTGTAGACTTGTTTTCGAAAATCTCGAGGGGGAGAGCGAGTTTACCTGCCAAAGAAGCGAAAGAGAGCAAGCGAGTCCGAAATAATGGACAGAGGTGAAAGATGCGAACCTCATGTAAAAAATTGATATTCAACGCGGCACCGTGTTCATTCTTGAATATCTATAAAGAAATGGAAAAAAGAATGTTAACGTATGTTTTAATAGCACTGTGAAATACCGCGCCAAATTAGATTAAATAAATTAATTCACTGAAGAGAAACGACAGACGGCATGAACGAAGCATGCAAGACGACGCGCCAATAAACACTTTTCTCTCTGATTGATGCCTCGTTCACCTGACCCGCCGTCTCGCCAGGTGCGACGGAAGAAAAGGAAGGAGATTATTAATTCTAGCACTTTATTTCGCCGCGTGGCTATGCTCCAAGTGCAAATTCCACGTACCGAAGCTTTTTCGTCCCCTCCGAAGTCTTTTCCGATCGAATTGGCGTCGCGCCGTTTGCCAATCGCGTGCCTGCGAAAAGAGTCAAATGCCATCCGAAAAAGAAAACATTTTCAGAAAAGGAAGTAAAAAGGAAGTCGACGGTAAAATCCGCGAAGGAGAATATATATATATATATTTTTTTTTGTTATCAACAATCATTTGAAACATTTCGCATCAGAAAAGGAAGTAAAAAGGAAGTCGACGATAAAAATCTGTAGAGGAGAATATATATATTTTTTTTTGTTACCAAAAGTCATTCGTACTGGTCCTGTAATATTTTTGTCCGATCACTGTTATTTTGATTGCAATATATTCTTTTTGGTATTTTTATCTCTGCCGTCTTAGAAACATTTATTTATTGTTATTGTTGACACGTGGGTCGATTTTTTTTCTACGACCAAGGACCATGCACGAGCGTGCGCTCTCTCTCTTTTTCGCAAATAACATAATATTATTCACAAAATTTCATCATGCGGCTGCTGGCGGGTGCGAGCGCGCGTGGCGCGCCCCTCGATGCCGGCTGATAATTATGTGGCACTCTTACGTGGCACACCGCACAGGTGTCCACCGTTTTCCTGCGTACGCTGCCAATTCCGCGATGTAGCGGGTGTCGTACGTGGAGCGATCGGGCTGCGTGCGCGGGAATAGGGATCGAGATTTCAAATTAGCCCGCGCGGATTTTGGCAGTTTTTGACGAAAAGAATCTCCACGCGAGATGATTCACTCTCGTGCGTAAGCATACGCATTTAGACTTCTCCTTAATCGTATGCCTATAGTTATCATTTTTCGACTGCTATTTATACGAGATAGGGGCAGGAACGCAAACGTCAATGCAACGTACGGATATCGGAATGCGAATGGAGCGTATGGAAAAAATTAGATTCTCTTTCGCTGCAATGTATTATTAGGTTTATTAGAGCGATTGTATTTTAATTATTGACTTGCGTGGAAGAATAATGTACGTTCGCGCGCAATACGGGGGTCACTTTCTGCGGGATAACAAGATAGCTTCTCATTCATTACCGTGTAGAAGCAGGCGAACAACTTGGTTCGACTTGTGCGTTACTCTTGAAAAATGGGTCAGCCAGGCGGGTTTATAAATACGATGAGATATGCCATCGAGAGAGAGAGAGAGAGAGAGAGAGAGAGAGAGAGAGAGAGAGAGAGAGGAGGAGGAGG